>NC_057400.1:24709823-25009823 GCF_019320065.1 Cervus canadensis
TGTCACTCCATGAAATCCCCCTGGGGACAGGGATGTGTACCCATTTAAAAAGTTGATGCGCCCTAATCACTAACATTCTTTCTAGTTGTAACCTCTTTTGGATGACTTTATTTTGTGGACAAGTATGCTAAGGCTGAAAGAGGTGACATGGTTAATCAGTGTAAGAGCTGGAACCAGATCCTGAGCCTTCTAAACTCCAGGGCAGTGTTCATTCCACTGCACCATGTATCTATGATGGTTTCCATTTTTCAAACGGAACAATTTAGGCAAGGAGAGATACATCTGCAAAAACTCACTCTTTGGATCCAGATAGTCACTCCCTGTTGTGCTGTTTTTTGTCAGAGACTCCTGTTCTGATAGCCATTGCAGGAAACTTGAATTTGTAAAATAGTCAGGCTCTCCACCAAAGTCCCTTATTGAGGCAAATTTTATTTTGACCATACCACACTCCAAATCATGACCATATATGACTATAGGAATTCAAAAAGATAAAACTCCAAAGCAACGTGTAGCAAACATATTCCAAGATCTCCTATCTGTCAATCCAAGTCATAGGTACATTTGCAGCTTTCAAAATCAGCGTCTGTTTCTAATTTCCTATTGATCTATCAATGTCTTGCCTTTTTTGCATTCATTATTTAATTAACTCATCTATTTCCTTGTGTCTTCCTCTGGTGTAGATCTCTCATAAATTTTAAGGACAGTTTATGAAAATTAAAGAATATTTTTCCTCAGTAATGTTTTCATAGCTATAACTTTTGAGAACAACTTCTTGAGAGATGTTTTGGGAGCTGTATTCTAGGACATATTATTTTCACGGTCTTCCCCCTGGTAGGATGGATAAATGATTTTGCCTTGAGAATTGCATGGGATGTTCTGGTTTCCATATAAAAGATAGATATTCCACTTACAGAAGCTGCAGGAATAGAGTTCAAGCAGTTTTAAAGTTTAGGCCTGATGGAATGGTATGTCTGGGGGTGATCAGGGGAAAAAGGGATTCTCAGTGGCTATGCTGAGCAATGGGAGTGAGCTCTTACCAGTTATTTGTGTCTAGTAAGTCTAGAGAGTCTCCTGGGGTTTCCCAGGTGGTGCTAGTGGTAAAGAACCCACCTGCCAATGCAGGAGATGTAAGAGATGCAGGTTTGATCCCTGGGTTGGGAATATCCCCTGGAGAAGGGAAAGGCCACCCACTCCAGTATTCTTGCCTGGAGAATCCCATGGACAGAGGAGCCTGGGGAGCTACAGTCCATATGATCGCACAGGGTTGGACACGACTGAAGCGATTTAGCTCACACACACAGGGAGTCTCCTGAGCATTTGTGAGGGAAATGCAGCTGCACAGTTCACAAACCTTTCCCGAGAAAGGAAAAGAAAGCCTCTCAAGTACATTGAACAGGAACTTCACCTTTGTCTGGGGTATCGGTGGGAGGCGGGCAGGGAAGCTTGCCCCTCTAGCTGGGAGTGTTGCTGACTTTGAAACCCAGGGAGATGTTTCTGTCTAAGAAGTTGCACTCTTCACCTGCAAAGTGTCTTCTGGTCAGCTATACCACCCCTTAGGGCAGCCAAGTGGCACCTGACTGTAGTGCACAGTGAAATGTGCTCAGAAAACAACAGAATGATGAAGAGCGCTGGGAGCAACTCGGGAGGGAAGGAAAAAGGGAGACACAGGGGCAGAAGCACCAATGCAGTTGGGATTTTGCAAACAGAGAAAGGATATGCATGTGTCTACGTGCTGAGGGGCAGAGGAATTTCAACAATAAATAATAGAAGGCATGGAATTGGATAAGTGCACAGATGTACTCAGGAGATAGGAATTCATGAGGGATTAGGTTGGGGTCAAAGTTCGAAGAACCTCGCTTATTAACAGGAAATTTAAGTTCATCCCACAACAAACCTATGTGACATGTTCTTATTCTTGTTATACTATTGTGATTCTCTTCTTGGATGGGCTGGGTTTAGAAAGAAGACCAATAACAGTAAGTGGATGAATCAAATACCAAAGTGTCCAGAGGCCAGAAGACCAATCTGAAGGTTTTGGAGGAATTAAGGTCCCAGAATATAAGGGCGTTCATGCATGTGTGCTCAGTGGCCAAGTTTTGTCAACTCTCTGCGACCCTATGGACTGTAGACCGCCAGGCTCCTCTGTCCATGGGATTTCCCAGGCAAGAATACTAGAGTGGGTTGCCATTTTCTTCTCCAGAATATAAGGGCAAAAACTGGGAAAGAGGCTGTAGAAACAGGATGAGTCATGAGAATTACTTCCATGGGATGTTCTTTGACATGAAATTACTGAGTCACACCAAGGGTATAGTAACTTATACGGCTCAGGAAACATAATTTGCATTGGCTTCACCATACATACAGATATTTCCCCATTAGTTGGCCAGTCTTTGTTAGGATATGCCTTTACTTTTATTGTTTTGGTCAATGTAACTTCTCTCTCATAAATTCTTTGTATTTATACTTATTTCATTACTAGAAGAATTAAAGCTTTTATTCCCCAAATTTGATATAGCACTTATTTCTTCAGCTTATCACTATCTCTGTTGTTTATGAGTTGTGTGAGTAAAAAGCTGAGCTTTATGCTTGGCACACAATAAGAGTTCAGTAAGTTATTGTACTTTTAGTCTGTTAATATTTGTGTAATCTTTTATCTGTAGCATATATTTAAAACATATAATTACTTAGACAAATAATTTGTTTCGTTAGTTTTATTCCACAAACTTATTTATTTTACTCAATTTCCTATTTTCACTTAAAAATATTATAAAGTTGGGATAAGCATATTAAATTTTGTTACGTAAGTGTGGTGGATGTTAAATTTATATGCAAGCTGGGTTTATTTCTGAATTCTCTATTTTTGTCCCTTTCTCTACCTTCATGTTTTTAAATCTGTAAAGTACTCTTTTAAAAGTTACCACTTCATATGTGTTCTGAATCTGGTAGGATGTGTTTTCCTTCATTATTCCTTTGTAAGTGATTTCTTTGATATTCTTTCCGCTTATTTCTTTATTTTGTAGGAATTTTAGAACTAGTCTGTGAGGATATATAAAGTGATATTTGGGCATCTTAATTGGAATCTTGTTAAATTTATAAGTTATCTTAAGAGGTGCTGTCATTTCTATCTATTCTTTCCTGTCAAGAGCATATAGGCATACAAGAGTGCTAAGCTGGTTCAGTTGTATCCAACTGTTTGCGATCCCATGGATTGTAACGTTTTTACCAGGATCCTCTGTCCATGGGATTCTCCAGGCAAGAATATGGGAGTGGGCTGCCATGCCCTCCTCCAGGGGATCTTCCCGACCCAAGGGTTAAACCTCTGTCTCTTATGTCTCTTGCACCTGCAGGCCAGTTCTTTACCACTAGCACCACCTGTAAAGCCCCGGGAGCCTCTATGTCTATATTTATTTTAATCTTCCCTACTTTTCCACTATATTTTGTTGTCTTCTTCAGCAAAGGACTGGGAGACAGTTTCAAATCAGATTCTTGGTAACTGACTTCCCCAATCATATTCTTGGGGAATTAATGATAAGCCTATTTCTAAGAATCGTATGAAGGTGGCTCTGTCTGCAGAAAATCTACCTCAGATCCATGTTATTTCAACATAAATAATTTCTCTCAGTTATAAACAGAGGGTATTACTGCTTATTTTACTAGCTAGTCATTAGAGTGTTGTAAGGGTTATGAAATAATGTATTCAAAATTTACCTGAAAATGTTATAATACAAACAAGGACATGGTATCATAAAATGCAATTTTTAAAATGTTTTTGTTTCCCAGACATTAAGATTTTAGAGCAATGACATCTTCTCTTCTTGGTATTCACCATTAGGTGCCAGACCACAATAGGAACTCAGTTAATACTTCTATGTTCAAGGGAATGAATAGTGACAAAATTTGTTTAAAAAAAAAAAAGAAAATGGAATAGGTTTGGGGAAACATACAGTCTAGAGAGAATGAGTTTATTTAATCTTACTGGCACATTTATTTCATCTCATATATAATCATATTACAATTCAACATTGATCAATATATTAATAGTTTTCCTTCTGCTGGGTCCCCCCTGTAGCAAAATTTTATACCTTTATATTAATGTGATGTAAGTTATTTGTGTTTCTATTATTTCCCCCTCAGTGTAGCTGCTCTGCTGAAAATGAGATTGTAGCTGGGAGCTGAATGAAAAGGGAGATGGGGGGAGGGGGGAATGTTACATAATTATCTGACATTTGACTCCAGAGCAAAGGATCAGGAATATGCCAAGATCACTGTAATAACCATTGTCATGCCAGATACTAACCAGAAGCTTTCCACAAACTGTTCTTAACCTCAAATTAAAGGTGAACTAGAAGGACTTCTGTCTGACAAAACTGTAGTTCAGGTTGTCACTTTTCTTGTAGTTTTTTCACCTCCCCACTGCCCATGGCCGAAGCTAAAACTCCTTCTTCCACAAAGTTGGGAAAGAGGAATCCTGATATAAGGCTTTGGCTGTTCATAGAACAAAGTATTTGGTTTAGAATTATCATTTGTGAGAAATTATTAAATATACAGACACATTCCATTGATTTGATATCTTAAGTATTTGCTGCTGCTTCTTTTCATCTTCTTAACACACACACACACACACACACACACACATCCCATCTCAAGGGCTAATAATGTGACCTTGTCATGAGAACTGGCCAAAGCTAAAATATTTACACTGTGAAGCTTCTAGGCTTTTTGGTTCATTTGTAACATGGAGTCTGATGGATGCTTTATGTGGCAGAATGACCTTTCAATTTTTGGATTAAAAATAATTAAAATAACGGCAAGAATGAACTTTTAAGGTTCAGCATCATTAATGTCCTCTTCAGATACAAAATGCATTAAAGACTCACTCCATATATAAACTCTGAAGAGAAATTCATGAGTCTTATAATAAAAACTGGACAGTATTAAAAGTTTAGAAAGTACTTTCCCCCAAATTATGTTACTATGCCTGAAATCCTCACTATAACTCACAGGAGGTGAGATAGGGTGGGTGGTTTTATTATCATAACTATTATTATAATTTCTCTTTCCCACCCATCTCCTCTTTTGTACTGTACAGATAGATTAACTGAGCTTAATCTAAAAAACTATAGGACCCAGTCTGAAACCTGACCTTCTGACTTGAATTCATAGAATCACAGTTTCTCAATTGTGGTACTACTGACTGACACTATAAGCTTTTCAAAATGCCATCACCACAAGTGATAATTAACTCCATTCCCACAGAGCCCAACTCGACTTTGTATGGACTCTGCTTAATGGGACACAGTTGCTAGATGTGGCTGCAGATACTAGCTGGGCTGTCTCCAGCAAGAAGACTATGAGCACTACTCTCGTATTTATTAAAAGTTATCCATTCAACAGGGAAGACTCACCCAGATATCAGACCAAGACAGATATCTTGGATAGGCTTGATTTTTCTCTATGATGCACCCTAGATCTGATGCATATTAAAGAACTATGGTGTCAACAGTGCTTTGCATCAATTATTTATGCTTTCCCCCATTCTGGGCTCAAAGCAGGATTGCATTTCCTGGCCCCCTTAGTGTTGGGCAGTACCCTTCAACAAGTTCTGGCCAAAGATTTAAGTCACTTTTGGGCTTCCCTGGTGGCTCAGTGGAAAAGAACCTGCCTGTCAATGCAGAAGTCTTGGATTTGATTCCTGGGTTGGGAAGATCTCCTGGAGAAGAAATGGCAACCTACTCCAGTATTCTTGCCTGGGAAATTTCATGGACAAGAGAAGCCTGGCGGGCTACAGTCCATGGGGTCGCAAAGAGCTGGACACAACTTGGTGGCTGAGCACGCATGCACGCAATGTCACTTTGAGGCCAGAGCAGTAACTTGCTAATGGAAGAACCTCCCAGCTTTCTCTCCCACCTGGCACAGTGACAGGTCATGCTTGTGATGGTGAAGGCTTGGGTCCCTCTCTGTAAGTTTAGGTCCCTGAGTGACCATACGAGTAGAAGACTACTGCTCACCTGCAATAGATACGTAGAATGAATAAAAACATAAGTGCTAAGTGTTGTAACCATTGAGATTTTTAAGGCTGTTAGTTTAGCATAATTTAACTTATTCTGACTGATGTAAGAGCTGAAATATGAGAACAGATTGAAAAATAGATATAGGTTAAATCAAGGTCATTTATATGAAAACAGAAAATATAATATAAAACCATCTAGAGCTTCCTTAAGTCTTAGGGTTCTCTATTTTCATTCACTAACTCTCTAATATTTGGAAATCATTTCAACAATGGTTCTTACATACCTGATATGGTATGTAAACTACATTATTCTATCACATTAGACATTCTTCATTCATTCAAATAGTATTTATTGAGCAGTAAATATATGCCAAGTATTATTTGGAATATCTTTCCACTTCATATTGTTTTTGACACCTTTCTTGTGATGAAGACAGATGGCAGAAAGAAGAGGGAGTTCACTTTAATGTCTAAGGAGTGATATATTTAGGAAATGAATCTGAGGCTTTGTGGGGGTTCTTTGTTTGTTTTTAAACTTTCCATTTGCATAGAAATTATTAGAGAAAATGGAAATGATTTCATATGTGTAGCCAGGAATTTTCCACCATTATCACCTTCTACTTTCTTACCTGTAAAATATGGATAATTTTGTGGTTTTCACTTAAAGGATAATGGCAGACAGGTGGAACGACAAGGTTTGAATTGTGGATTGAAAACTGGATGGATGTGTGATTTCAGGCAAGTGACTTAACCTCCCTCTTTCTTACTTTTTTCAGCTGTAAAATGATACAACAGAGCTTAATTTACAGGGTTGTTGTACATTTGAATCAGTTCTAAAGAAGTGGATGAAACTGGAGCCTGTTGTACAGAGAGAAGTAAGTCAGAAAGAAAAACACCAATACAGTATGTTAACACATATACATGGAATTTAGAAAGATGCTAATGATGACTCTATATGCGAGCCAGCAAAAGAGACAGAGATAAAGAACAGACTCTCAGACTCTGCGAGAGAAGGTTGAGGGTGGGATGATTTGAGAGGTTAGCATTGAAACATGTATACTATCATATGTGAAATAGATCGCCAGTCCAGGTTCGACGCATGAGACAGGGTGCTCAGGGCTGGTGCCCTGGGATGACCCTGAGGGATGGGATGGGGAGGGAGGTGGGAGGGGGTTCAGGATGGGGAACACATGTACACGCATGGCCGATTCATGTCAATGTATGGCAAAAACCACTGCAATATTGTAAAGTAATTAGCCTCCAATTAAAATAAATAAATTAATTAAAAGGAAAAAAAGAAGGCAATGCATAAGTGGCTTCAAACAGTACCTGGCATGTCCTAAGTGCTCTAGGAACCGATGAATAAAGCACTGGAGCTGGACTACTTCTGTGATGCAAACATCACAAAAGATGTTTTGCTTTATTCACCACTTCAACCTAAACATCTTGTTTGGTACTTGGCATAAAACATACAAAACAGGGACTTCCCTGATGGTTCAGAGCTTAAGAATCTGCCTTCCAATGCAGGGGATGTGGGTTCAATCCCCGGTCAGGGAACTAATACCCCATATGCTTTGGGACAACTAAGTCCGAACACCACAACTAGTGAAGTTGGTGTGCTGCAACTACCGAACCCGCATGCTCTGGAGCCTGTGCTCCACTAGAGAAGCTCCCGTGTACCACAGCCAGAGAAGCTCCCGTGTACCACAGCCAGAGAAGCTCCCGTGTACCACAGCTAGAGAAAGTCTGTGTGCTGCAACAAAGACCCAGCACAGTCAAAATTAAAACAACAACAACAACAACAGAAAAACATTTACTGAACACATACAGAAGTGAGTAGGGATGAGGGGACTGACTCTTATGTTCTACTCCTAACCGTGCAACTATCTACTACTGCCTGTCTCACACACTGTGCTCAGCTCTAAGCACTTGGAATAGTCACTGTCCTAGGTCATGCTCCTCTTTTGTAAGATGAAAGGATGATACAAAAGAGCTATAAACTATGTAGCTATAAATGAACTAGAATCAATAATCTTACTCTACCACACTTTTCAGAAAAAAGGATGATAAAAACCTTGCAACAACATAATTTGAAAACAATCAACAGTATGAAAACTCTACAAAGTTGCTCTATTGTGGTTTTTAATATTTTTAAAAGAAATTTAAAAGAGATTGCTGCATCAAAAAGGGCAGTAAAACTCATTGGCGCTAATGCCACTGCTCAGAGATATGTTACCTTTTCCTACAAGCTCTGTGCAGAGGGAAGGAGAAACAAGTTGGATAAAGTCATTAATGTACAAACATTCAAGTAGAGTAAGAATAAATCCTGGAGATCAAATGAATAGCATAGTGGGGACTTCCCTGGATGTCCAGTGGTTAGGACTCTGTTTCCATTGTAGGGGGTGCAGGTTTGATCCTTGGTTGGGAACTAAGACCCCACATGCCCCATGGCCAAAAAAAACCAGCCAAACAAACTCTATGCATGGTGATAATTACACAGTTCTGTAAATATACCAAAAATCATTGAAATGTACAAGCAAAGCAAGTGGATTATATGGTATGCATATTAAAGTGCAATAAAATTTTTTTAAAAAGTACAGCATAGTCATCATAGTCAACAACACTGTATTATATAACTTCAAAACTGCTTGAAGACTAGATTTTACATATTCTTATCACAAAAAACAAATAATTATGTGATGTGAGAGAGGCCTTAGCTAGAACTACACTGATGACCGTGTTGCAATGTGTAAATGTATCAAATTATCACACTGTACACCTTAAATGTATACAATGTTAAAAGTAAATCATACCTCAAGGGAAAAAGAGTAATTAATGGCCCTGCCATCATGTATTAAACCTGTCTTGGTTTTGCTTGTGAAAGACAAAACTTGACCCACAAACAGTATAATCCAAGTTTGATTTAAACTTTCAAAGACTCAGTTTTTCCATCTATCAAATGGGATAATAATACATACTCTGCTGGGATTATCATCAGCATTACATGAAATAACTCAGCAAAGGACCAAGCAAGTAGCAAATATCTGCTTCTATTCTGTCAACAGGAGCAATGAACAGGGCAATAATAACTATTTTTGCAATTGTTTAGAAGAAAGTCATGTCCTCACAAATGTTAACAGTGTCCAGAGTTGTTCTTCTGGCTGATACTGCATAGTTTCAGCAGAGAGAGGTTGGCGTTAAAGTACGGGTTTTCGATACGCTAACACCTGGAAGAGGCAGCAGGCAAAGAAATGACTTAGTGACTAAGTCCTGTCTGACTCCTTGTGACCCCCATGGGCTACAGCCTGCCAGGCTCCTCTGCACCTGCTGGGCAACCCTTTGTGTGTAGTGCTAGATGGTGAGCTGGGGGAAAAATGTTTAGAGAAACACTTGGGTCAGAAAACGAGAAAATGGAAGTGTAGCATAGCACAGTGGTTAAAAATACTACGCAGTTACGTCAGCTCGCTGAACATCTCTGCACCTGTTCCCCCACTAAGAAAAATGGAAATAGTAATGCTGAACAAGACTGCTAAGAGGTTAAAGAGTTAACACTTATAAATGGCTTAGAACAATGCCTGAAACACACCAAGTGCTACATTAGTGTTCACCAAGCCCGGACAGTGATAAAAACAGCTGAAGTGACACGAAATGTCCTGTCAGGAAACCTCTGGAGTAAAGACTGGCAATGTGGCCATCTAGGAGCCAACTTGGAAAGCCATCAGATTCGTGCATCAAGCCAACAACCGCGCTCTTCCCATGTGCAAGATGAAGAGCGGCAGCCTTAAAGAGCTGATTCACGTTTGACATGACAGATGGGCCAGAGGCGAAGGCAGAAGGGAGTACCAGTTGAGACTGGGAATAACAGAAGTGTGTGCATAGGTAACAGGACTCTTCCTATGGTCTTCCACAGCATCCCATAGTGATCCACAGCATCCTAGGTATGTGTTGATTATACGAAAGTGTCTCCCCAAGGCGGGGCTCCCTGAGGTGCGGGCTGCATCCCGTTCACCGTGAAATCCCTCTTCCAAGGTGCTCAATAAGTATGTGTTGAGGTCAGGCCAAAGTAAGTAAAAGACTAAGCCTGTAATTACTGAGCACTCAGTTCTCAGGCCCCTAATTGCTCCCCATCCCACTTTCAATCCCCCTGATGCTGCTCTAAATTGCTAAACGGGTGGGAAGGGAGAGCTGTGATTCCAAAAACATGGCCCTTTGAGGAAAAACCTAGTCTTCTTTGTAGTGGTGGCTTAAAATTACCCAACGGTGAAGCTGGCTGAGAAGCCCTCTGCTTAGCAGTCTTCTCCAGCCACTTTCCTCAGTTCATCCACAAACACCTCAATACTGTCACAAATGAGACTGAAATCACCAGCTTGGCAAATAAGCTGATTTTTTTCCTTCCTTCTTTCTCGATAGCCATCCATCTACCAAATTTTTTCCTGTGTTTTCCTTGAGAATCTCTTTCTCCTACAGCCCTCTCACTAATCTTTCTACCACCAGCCACCACACTGATGCTGAAGCTGAAGCTCCAATACTTTGGCCACCTGTTGCGGAGAGCTGACTCATTGGAAAAGACTCTGATGCTGGGAAAGATTGAGGGCAGGAGAAGGGGACAACAGAGGATGAGATGGTTGGATGGTATCACTGACTCAATGGTCATGATTTTGAGCAAACTCCAGGAAATAGCGGAAGACAGGGAAGTCTGGCGTGCTGCAGTCCATAGGGTCACAAACAGTCGGACATGACTTAGTGACTGAACAAAAACAAATCACCTCACAGAATCCATGCTTGGATGACTCTGCAGTCTTACTGTGATTTTGCCTACATATCACTGCAACAGAAATCTTCCTAAAATACAGGTTTCATCATATCTCTTTCCAGTTCAAGACCAAGGCTCCCTATTTTTTACCTTTACCTAACCTACTTTGCAGATCCTCCATACTTTGGCTCTACCTGTCTATATATTACTTACTTACTAAATTTTGTATGCAGAATCTTCTATCCTACTTAGGGATCTCATAGCACTAATCCCTGAAATTGTTCTCTTATTTCAGTATGATATCTGTAATATTTGCTTCTCCATGCTTTTCCCATGTTGTTTCCCCTTTTGGGATATCCTAATCCTCTGGCTATTCAAGTGCTAGCCCTTCAATTAACATTCTACTCTAAGCCACATGAGTCAGTACTCATGTATAATTATATTATCCTGTGTTTCCCTTCCTATTTCCTCTTCTTATGCAAAACTGTTCCTTCTTTAAGAAAACTATAAATTGCTTGAGGGTAGGAAGTTCACAGTATTTTTACCCAACATTCCCTAGGTTCCAGCCTTGTGTCAGGCCCTGCACTAGGCTTTGAGAAACAGTGATGAATGAGATAGTCACAACCCTCGTCTACCCAGCACCTATGTTCTACTTTGTGTGTGTGTGTGGCAGTAAGATAAGAAATTTCACATAATCATATGAGCAGAAACTAAGGAAAGTATCATAAGGTAAAAGTATAGGGTGCCATGAGACCATGATAAAGCTTCACATTGAAAGAAAATACACCTGAGCTGAGATCAAGTGAATAACAGACAAATAGGCAAATGTCCAGAGGTTTAAAGAAGCTTGAACCTTAGAGGAACTAAAAAGAGGCTGCTGTCCACAAGTGCAGGGGGCAGAGGATAAGCCATATCAGATGAGGCTACTGAGGTACAAGCTGGGTGTACTTCCTCGCATCATACCTGAATCACAAAGTACTGGCTAAGTGAGGGTAATGTTTACATGGTCCTTAAAGGAAATGGCAACCCACCCCAGTATTCTTGCCTGGAAAATCCCATGGATGGAGGAGCCTGGTGGGCTATAGTTCATCGGGTTGCAAAGAGTTGGACACGACTGCATGAGTAACACTTTAAGAGTCATACAGCATGATGATGGAGGGCATTTCTGAACTTTTCTTGTCTGCATACTTGGGGTTTGGGCTTCCCAGGTGGCTCAGTAGTAAAGAATCTGCCTGCCAATGCAGGAGATGCAGGTTCCATCCCTGAGTTGGGAAGATTCCCTGAAGAAGGAAATAGCAACTCACTCCAGTATTCTTACCTGGGAAATTCCATGCAAGGAGGAACATGGAGGGGTACAGTCCATGGAGTCGCAAAGAGTCAGACAAAACTTAGCAACTGAGAACCCACTCATGTATACTTGGAGTTTACAAAAAAAGTTGAATATCCAAAACTTAAAAAATATGAACATTTAAGAGCTTAGAATGGTGGTCAAGATTCCCCGTCTTACTGACACAGACATGCCCAGTGAGGATGCAAGGTGAAGGAAATGGTTCAGAAGAAGCTCCCTATGGCATTAGGAATGAGAAGACCTGCTGCTATCAGCTTCGGATTTCTGTTTGCTTTCTCAAGTTCAATTAAAAAAGCACGGACCAATGACAACTATGATATGGATCTACTCCGCTTTACAAGTTTGATGCCAAAATGCTTTACACAGGCCACCTAACAGATGGTAATGTATTTCAGCCATTACCAGAGAGAGTAGGATTCAAACCAGTGACCCCGAGGTGAGAGGTTGTACATCCAATTACGAATTCCCACTTTCCTTAACTGTTAAGATGCCTAAAGCAATATATTTTATTTACATCAAGATGCATTGTATAAACTATATTTGATAAAAGAGATGACTTCACGTTCTCAACTTAAATCAAAGAATGCTTACTTAAGTATTTTTTTAATTGAATCACACTTTAATGCCATCGTATAATCTTTTGGTTAACAGTGCTCATTTTGATTATTCTAACGAAGGGAAACATGGAAATTAATACTTAAGTTGTAGAGCTTATGTCATCTATAAAAATACACACTAGAAAATACAAAAGAGATACCTGGGACATCTGTGAAGGTTTCTCCAAGGACAGATACGTGGAAATTGAGTCCTAAGTCCTTAAGATGCATCAATATCTTAAAAAAACTCTCCGGATCTTTATCATGCTCCCTGGAAATAAAAACACAAAATATCACTTGTGATATCTTAGGGCATGTATTAGGAAAAGTGTTTTCACTTCTCATAGGCTCAACTCCTCTCCCGGTCTACTGTTAGGGGAACCTCTGGCATCAGAGCAGAGATCTTCCCCCACCCTTATGTAGCATTATCATTGTGTGTGTTCATGAATCTAACTTTGCCAGGCTCCTCTGTCCATGGGGCTCTCCAGCCAAGAATACTGGTGTGGGTAGCCAACTTCTTCTCCAGGGGATCTACCCAATCCAGGGATTGAACCTGAGTCTCTTGCATTGCAGAGAGATTCTTTACCATCTGAACCACCAGGGAACCCCTAACTTCTCTATCATGGATTGAAATTCAGTCCTATCAAAGTCTTAAGGCTCAGCAGCTTTTCATTAAGGGAGAAATTTATCATGTTTTTCACATTTTGGGGTTAGAACATAGAAAGTCTGGGCTTCCTGGGTGGCTTACCGGTAAAGAATCTGTCTGGGATGCAGGAGACACCATGGGTTCGATCCCTGGGTTGGAAAGATCCCTTGGAGGAGGGCATGGCAACCCATTCCAGTATTCTTGCCTTGGAGAATCCCATGGACAGAGGAGCCTGGCAGGCTACGGTCTATAGGGTCGCACAGAGTCGGACATGACTTAAGTGACTGAGCACGCATGCATAGAAAGTCTAGCGTATTTTCCTTTCTCCTAAAATGGTTAATTTTCCACTTAACACGGGTTTTCAACAAAAGAAAAGATCAATCTTTAAACAACAATTCTCTACTGATCATGAGAATGTACCAAAGATGCTTTTCATTTCTGTGAGTCTGAATACCTCCCTCTCACATTTACTGAGCCTCTTTGTGTCCACAAGGAACACACAATTTAGGGAGTGAGATTACAGACTCTCTCACTAATCTCTCATTTTAAATAATTGAATGGAGAATTATAAATACATCAAAAGGGGATAGGCCTGAGTCTAAGTCTGCTGAGTATTAACTTAGGAGTGGAGGTTAGTCAACACATAAAAGAATAGTAATAAAGATAATTCTTTCATTTAGTAGAAGCTTTGAAAAACATGGATTATTTTTGTTTGTTTAGCTTGTCAGTCTTCTTTGTAATGACAGAATGAGAGGCTAAAGGACACTAAAATTAAAAAAAATTCACCAATTCAAAAAATCACACTAAAATGGAATGAGTTATTTTTTACATTCTAAGGTGTGAATATTTCAGTATTTCTTGCAGTTAATTACACTGTTTTAAATTATCTTATTTCAGACAGATGTGGACCAGATGTCTTCAAAATATTTGCTTTTTTATTTATAATTCAGAATTTAAACTTATTTTCTATATTACAGAGGAATAGTTATATATCAGCAATTGAATTTCTCATTTACCAACTAATTATGTAAAATAAATCTGTAAATTGATCAAACTGCTATATGAAATATGAAAATTACATCATTCAGGAAATCTCATGAAAAATGACATCTGCAACCCTAAATGTGTTAATTCACAATTCAGTCAATATTTTCAGTATCAAGAATTAAAACAAATGCATCTTCTGATTAACATTTTAAAACAGCATTTATAATCTCCTGGAATTGTAAGATCTTATAGAATTAGAGTTCTGTAACAATTTATTTTAAGCTCTATATTTCTCAGTTTGATTCGCTTCAAATAACAAAGAAAGCAGTGGTAAAATGTTCATTGCTTTTTAAGATGATGGGTATTACATACATGTACTATTGGGAAGTTTTGGGGGTAATTCTCATATATTCTACTGCTATGGGCAAGAACAAAGATTTTAAACAGTTTAAAGAATACCCCATATGCTATCTTCAACCACATCGAACAAATAGTTGCCACCTAATCTGCAACATAGGTTATTTTACTCTGATTCTCTTGGAAACACTTAGATGAAAAGAATGGAAACAATGTAACATATTTTAAAGAGGGAGAAACACTACAGGGAAATCTAGCCACTCCATTCTCAAAATTTTTCATTCTGAGTTCCAAAAATTTTGGCTTTGGTTCCTTAAGAGAATATCTATTCTAAATATTTTCTGCTGCTTTTTTGTTTGTTGATTGGTTTGTTTTGTATTAAAATAAAAGTAGACGCAGTTTGGGGTTGGAAGGATGTTTAATTGGGTAGAAGCTGTAGTTCTTAAAAAATTCCAATGTGAATATTTCAAAGAAGTAGGCTCCATGAACCTATATTTTCAGTGTTTCTATACAAGATAAATGCATGACAATCCTACTGTATTCTTAAGATATTTTTTTATAGGTGGACAAAAGCTTTCATATTCAAAGTCACTTTGCATAAGAACACAAAAGAGATTTGTATAGATCCCCTCTCTTTCTGTTTAAACTATAATATATGGATGAATGTAAGGTGAGATTTTTCTTCTGCATAATTATCCCTCAGAAAAAGAGGCATTTTATCTAAAGTCCTTATAAAGTCTCTCATAATACTAGGCACTCTCTCACTTTATTTTTTGTGAAGTACAGTTTAAGGAAGCTGCCTTAAACCTAAGACACCAACTGATGAGAATTTTCAATAGTTTTAGCAGTCATTCACTTGATGGAACTGGTAAAAACAGAAGTCAAGGAATTTAATATGGAGTTATTAATTATTTGGGGAGACATGACCTAATAATTCAAAGTACTGTTGAAAACATGTATTTTAAAGATCACTAAGAAAAAGTAACAGAGTAAGTGGTTACTAGAGACCATGAGTAGTAAAGTGGGTTTTGAAGCTGGAGAAAAGATTTCCAGGGATGGCATCATACAGTCTCAGAATCTTGTACCCCAAAACCACTTAGACTAAATTCCAGATGACAGCTGGTGGAAATGGGCCAGCTGCCTGAAAAGGTGATGTCAAGAATGCATGGGAGGGGGGAGTTGAACTAAAACCGCTTCATGAACTATAAGGCTGAGAAAAAAGAAATACTTCTAAAAATACTCTTTGTGTGATATGTGTTTTACAGTATTCTTTATGTCTAAATTAGTACATTACATATATTTAAGTAGACACTTGACTATTTCATCTACGTCTTTTTCAGTCTACATAGTCAATTCAGCTGAAAAGTTTTCTCGGTTTTCTCTAGACAAATGAGAAGTTGCCTCCTATTCAGAGGATCATTAAAGACGTGAACGGATATTTCACCACAGCCATATAGCAAGGCCTGGATATATCAATGGCAGATCTCAATATATTCTGTCAAGAGAGGAACTCATTGCAGATATCCAATGAATTATCCATGGATCTTATCCTAGCATCCATGATATTAATGAACCCATTTAGTAGAATATGTGAATCTGTCTCCAATTCTTTTCTAAGAAATCTAAAGTGAAATTCTCATACTTATGATTTTAGCATAAGGCAGGAAATATAGGATGGAGGATTTAAAAATAATATTTTAAGGGCCCCTTTTTGCGAATAGCTGTCAAGATTAAACACACTTTTATAATATAGTCAATTTTCTATAACCACAGTTGTAGACTATGGATTCCTAAACACTCTTCTGCTCTTATCCACTGTTGGTAGTAATATAAATTGCAACAATATTTTAGAGGGCACTTTGGTAATGTACATAATAAGCCTTGAATTGTACATAACTCTTGCCATAGTAATTCCAATTCCAATTTCAATTAGAAAAGTTACTCTCTGAAATAAAGAGGTGCATAGAAATTCAGTCAAGGTAAGTTTTTAACAGCATTGTGTATAATGGCAATGATCTGTAAACAACCTAATGGGATGATAAAAAAATATATTTTGACACATGCGTATGATACAATACCATGCAGCAATGAAAAATAATTTTGCAGAAGTATATTTTTTGACATGGAAAATACTGTTAAGTAAAACAGAGGTGATAGAGTACTAGGTAAACCATACTGAAATGTTAACAGGGTTTATGTGTAGGGGATATATTATAAATGTCTTTTTTTTTTTTACTTGTTTTCTATCATTCCTTTAATAAATCTTTTCTATATAAATCATTTTAAAGCTTTAAGGAATCACCTCTCTCTAGGATTCTGCCATACAGTTGTATTCATAAAGGTTTTTGCTTAACTCTAGCATTTTCAGTATTTATAGTGGCACATTTACTCGTTGCCTGTGACACTTCCATATTTGACAGCTGCCCATCAAGCTAACTCGATTCATCATAAAACATTCTAGAAGATGAGTCAGAGTCCAAGTCTCCCAACAATTCCCACACTCTTGACTAGGTAAGAATGAAACAGTCTGGCTGAGAACACATTCCTCCGCAGCCCAACTATGGCAGAAGAGACCAGCACAGAATATTTCAGGCTTACTGGAAGCAGCAGATATAGCAAGAACAGCTTTTATTCCCAAATATTATTCAGAACATTTGAAAAGCATAAACTGTTTCCATGTGTTTTTTCTTCCTATATCTGTTCTCTCTCTGTCGCCTTTCCCATTTAGTTTTTTCAGAGCTAAATTTCTTCTTATTCTTAACATTCATTCAGTAAATATTTATTGAGGATTGCTAAGTTCTCCATACTTGTCACTTATACTCAACTGTTACCCTTTCCTGTTTTCCCACATAACATTATACTTATTGAATGCAACCACTTTGATCTAGTTCCTTGCCTTGCCTGGCCAGAAACCTGGCTCTTTTCAGATGCCATCGCTTTCCCATATCACTCTGGATTGAGAGGTCCATGAGCAAAAGATAAATGATGCCTGCTTTGTTTACTACTAAGTACCTAGTGCCTTACTAGTGGAAGACATTCCTTGTATGCATCAATATTCAGTTCGTCTCTTCTCCTGGGCACACAGAAGACTCCATGTTCATCCCCTTGAAGTAGGAGAGGCTACAGGACTAGTTCTGACCAATGGATTGCCAGCTAAGTGATGTGTGTCACTTCCAGGTAGAAATTTCTAAGAGCAGTTCTGGACAGCACTTTCTCTGTTGTAGTGATCCTTGAAAAGGTCTTCTGTCAAGACAGTTAGGATAAAAGACTGAAGTGATCTGGACTGCTACATGGAGAAGAGATGCCCAATAAAGCCATCTAAATAAATAGCAGACTTTGAGTTAGTGGGAGAATTAAACTTCTGCTGTGTTTAAGCAACTGAGATTAAGAGGTCTTTATTACTTCAGTATAAGGTGGCCTATGCTGACTAATACATTATCTATGGCATAAAATTAACTGCTCTAAAAATATCTGTTGAATGAATAAAGGTGGAGGAAAAATGATTTACATTTACAGAGCTCCTGCTATGTTCAGGGTCCTACACTAGGCAAATGATCATAACGTTAAAGCCTCTCAACCAAGTGGTCATACAAATATAATTATTCCTTCATTCACGATCACACAGAAGAAATTGCATCTGCATTTGAAATCATGTCAAATTACTCTAAAGTCATATTCTTTCTTCTGTACAGTTTTTGACTTCTTCTTTTCTTTCTTCCTACGTATAATGAGAAGGAAAAGAGAGCTGGTACCTTCAGTCCATGGTTTTGTTTCCAGATCATTAAGCGATGAACAATTCTTGATAGATAACTTGAAGTTAAAACCCACTGGGTAAGATGTGGCAATAAGAATATGGGGAAGTGACATGGGATTATATGATCTCTCCAACATCATGGTTTCAAATTTCCTCACCTTTTCTTATACCCTTCATCATTGCTTCCCTGTTATGAAGTACCATGTTACTTTCAAATTCAGTGATGTGTTCCTCATTCTAAAACATAAGGCTTCTGTCTACCACCCTGCGCTACTTTGTTACGATCACTTACCTCTCTATTATCCGTCTATTATCCCTCTATTATCCGTCTATATGTCTGACAGCAATGATCAGTTTTGGTTTCCTGCCACAGGTGCTGCTTCTGGTTTTAAAATGGTGCTTTGAATAGAATTCAACAGATAGTCTTATGAGGCATCAACTTCTCAAGCTCTCCCTCCATCTGATACTATCAGTGCCTTCCCTTCTCTAACTCCACCAGCCCTTTCCACCATCATTTAGGTACAGGTGACTAGAGCCAAGAATATTCACTCTGGCTTTCTCTGAATGTTATTCATACTGCACTCTGCCCTTTACTTTCAGAGGGAGAATGAAGGGTCCATTTCAGAGAGAAGTGGCTCTGCCACTTACCAGAGATATGACTATTTATTTGTATGTTGTATAAACTCTCATAGCCTCAGTTTTTTCATCTTTAGAATGGGGTAAAAATAACATCTACATTTAAAACGTTGTTAGGGATGAAGTGCCTGGTACTTTGCAGGTACACAATAAACTCTCATTCTATTCATCTTTGGTATTTGTGGCATTTTAATATTTTAGAAATGTTAACCAATTTAGTCCATCTCCCTTCCACCCCAACATATTTGAGAAAATAAGATGGTTTATGTTCCTTACTTTGAGGAAGGTATGACCCAGGGGAAAAGCCTCCTAACCCCCCCAAAAATGGGAGAGTCTTCTTGGCTGGTCACAGAGCAAAAGCCTTTGCAGAAATGGTAAGGGCTTCAGACAGGTACAAGTATGTAAGCAATATGCCATGTGAATGGAGCATAGACCCTCCTGGTCATGTCAGTGTTCCACCTCTAGACAAGAAAAAGGGAGGACTAATGGGGCAGACTTGAGGAGAAGAGAAGCGTGAGAGTCCTCGAGCCACGCACTGCACTTCCTGGGTAAGGCAGAAGCATGACTCCAGACAGTGAATGTCTGAGAGTGTGCACACAGTCCTGGGGACTTTGTGAGAGATTACTGAGCCATGAGTGAATGTCTGAGAGTGTGCACACAGTCCTGGGGACATTTGTGAGAGATTACTGAGCCATGGAGGCATAAACTTGGAGCCAGGATTTCCTTGAATGTCATGGAAAAATCACAGAGTTACTGACAGACTGATAGAAGCAAGGGATCCCTCAACAGTGGCCTGAGAGGAATAAGGACCAGGAAAATGGAAGACAGAGAGGCTTGAAAGGCTTGAGCTTTCCATCACCATATTGAAATGGGCCACTGTACAGAAATTAAGTCACAGGAAAATAAAATTCTAATTTATGCATATCAGGGTTTCAAGCCATCTGCACATTCATATACTCATCTTTCGTTTTAAGAGCAGAGGCAGAGATGTCTACCTTTCCAAATTCAAAGTCTGTTAGAGCTCTAGATGTTCTACCTTGTATTTTCTTGAGAAATCTGTTTTCTCATGGTCAGTTTCCTTCCTAAAACCTGTGATCCTATTCCTTCCTCCACAATTTCTTCATGTGTATCTTGGGCATTTTTGAGTTATCTTTTGACCTGACACCATTTATCGACAACAATGGTTCCAATAATATACTCCTTCTAGGTGACTTTTCACAGATCCTTTCATCTTAGAATATTAGCTACATCCTCCTTTCCTACCTTCTGGGTCTTTCCTACATCTTCGCTCCCATTCTTTCATTCTCTTAGATGAAAATGCCCTCCAACAATACTAATACCCACCTGTGTCCCCCTTCATTCTCATTTCATATTTCCTCCTACATTTGATACCACTGACTTTCTTAGAAGCAATCCTTGCTTGGTTTCCAAATAGTGTATTTAGACTATAACCTAATGACCTCCTCAATGAAATCTTCCCACTCATTCCATCCAGCAGGCCACCCAGTGAAAACCAAATTGAAGGAATCATTTTTCCCAGTAGGTCTCACAACATGATTCCCTTTTAAATCTCCCCCTGCTGAAAGTTCAGACCCCCCAGGTTGTTTCTGTTGAACAATGATTCCCACTCTTCCTGGATATTGTATACACTAATTTCATTCAGCTGTCTAACTTGTCAATGACCTCTCTTTTTCTACAATTTTTGCCAGAAAGCCCATAGAAACCCATGACTCAAATAACTGGTCTGCCATGAAGTGTCTTAATTAAGATAAACTGGGTCTTTCCCACTCTTGGGATGTTACTTAGCAGCTACTGTTACACATACTTTTAAACCATTACAATGTATGTAATTACTTCTTCTCAGACCTGGGAGTTTCTATGGAACTAAGCTCTTTCCCCAACTCATTACTAAGTCCTTCTGTTTCCCTCTATAATAACGTTTCTCCTTGTCAACTGTGGTGACCTGGGCTGTAATTTGAGACTGAGTAATCATTTAGCTTTTCTTTTGGACTATAACATTTCCCTCAAGAGACATGTAGAAAATACATTCAGCACTCAGAGTGTGCATGTGTGTCTGACTCTTTACAACCCTACGGACTGTAGCCCGCCAGGCTCCTCTGTCCATGGGATTTCCAAGGCAAGAATACTGGAGTAGGTTGCCATTTCCTCCTCCAGGGGATCTTCCCAAACCAAGGATTGAACCTGTGACTCCTGGGTCTTCTGCATCACAGGCGAATTCTTTACCACTGAGTCACTGAGGAAGCGCACATTCAATTGCTTACTGGTTATTCTGAGAACTACTCCTGTAGTCTATCTCCAATAGTGAGAACTTTCTCTCGGGAGAAGACTAGGAAATTCTTTGACATTGTTGAGAATTGTTGTGTTTCTACTTCTCAGAAAGGAAGATGCGTGATTTTTGTTTCCTACTTTACCTTGACTTCCAGGAAGCTTACAGTCAGGTTTTCCCATGTTCAATCTCAGCATCAGTCAAATGGAAATAACAGTACCAAAAAATATAATAATAGAAATTTAAAAACTCATTGGATGAGCTCAATAATAGAGAGGATATTGCAGAGAACAGAATCAGTGTTCTTGAGGTAAACAGAATTTACCCAATGTGAATAATAGAGAAAGTGGACAAAAAGAAAAAATAAGAAAGAACTGAACCGCAGGGAGTTGTAGGACAGGAACAATTTCTTACAACTGTATGTGAATCTATAATTATTTCAGTATGAATTTCAATGATAAAAATGCATGTCCATTGCATTAAATTAAAAATAATTCAGAAATATATGATGTATGCACTGAAAGCCCCTATTTTCTGATTCTCCTGATTCTACTCCTCAAATATAAACACTATCAATAACTGGTGAGTAGGCTTCCTGACCAATTTCTATGCATATGCACAATTATACATTTGTGTGAGTGCATTTTTATATATGATTTAGTTTATAAACATGAGATTACTATCATTCTGCACTTTCCATCTTCACTAAACACATCACAGATATCTACATACATGAGTGCATAAAGGTATCTCATTTAATAATGTTTCTCTAATATTTCACAATTTAAAGTAAATTCTCCTACTAATGGACATTTACGTTAATTCTAATTCAATGATATTTCAAACCATACATCTGGTTCTTTCTATAAAATTCAAATTTCTCTTTTGTGGAATCCTATTTCTTCTTCTTTTTCCTGCTACCCTGCAAATGTAGCCATCTCAAATCTCTAAGGATGATCTATTTCCCCTTTCCTACAATGTTTACTATGGTACTTTCAAAGTTTCTCCTACTCACTCTAGTATTTTGTAAGTTCCCTGAGGACAGAGCTCACCCTCTGTTTACCCTGTATTCCTCATGTGCAGAATTGGGCCTGGCATATAGTTTAAAAAGTTATTATTCTGAGTTGACTATAAATCTAGTTCACCTCTCATGAATCTAATAATTTTATTGCCACCAACTATAACTTACCTTTTAAATTATTTATATAATGAGGTGACTACACAAGAGTCTTCACTTGGCTCTTCCAAAGACAGCTCGTCTCTAATACTTAAAAATTAAACTGCTGCCTTGTCAAATACAGATCATCCGCCCAATGTTCTAGGACTCAAGCCTGATTCATTTCTGAACACAAAGAAGCTGCTTCCCAGCAGTCCTGATAAGCAACCCATAACCAATCTTGCCATTCTTCCCATACAGATAATTTAAGATTTGCTTGATAATCCATTTTTATAGTACAATGTTATCACCTCATCCTTGACAATACCAGTGAATTTCAGACTCTCCTTCTGCCAACTCAGCCTCCAGAATAATTCTTACGTTATCTTCTATATAACTTGCCTTTTATATCTCTTTTCTGAAGTGTGTCCTAAAAACCAGTACATTGAAATTAAGCCCCTCTATCCAACATTCAAATATTTCAATCAACTCATTCCCTCAAATGAATGTTGATACTCATATTCATTCCCAACCTCTTCTTTTCTCTCTGCTGTTTTCCATCCACAGCTCTTGTGCCTACAATCCTGAGTCTGGAATATATCTCTGCTCCTCTCTGCCACTCCTTGCCCACTGTCTCCTTTACTGACTTTGACTTTACTGCTACTGGTAGTCATTCATCCCTGTGAAATCCTATCTCCCTCCGAATCACTGTAAGAACATTCATAAACTACTGATGATTTCATGAATGTGCTCGTTTACATTATCTCATATTTAATTGTATGTTGTCCTCTTATAATTAGTCTGAAATCTCAACCACAACAGTGAAATCCTTTGACTTTAGAAGTTGGTGGGCACTCTAAATACATCTTTGGAGTGAGTGAATGATAGCTTCGTCATGGCTGAATAGAGACAGTTACATTTTTTAAATTACAATAGGATAGGTCTATGAAATGACATGAAGGATCATATATATTTTTTTTAAATGGAGGATTAAACATGGCCTGGATTATTAGATGCCTTTCATCCAAATGAATTTCAATTCTTAATAATAGGTTTTCATATTCCATTGTGGACATTTTGTCACATCTAGAAATGACAAGGTCTTCAATCATCTGGCAAAGGATCTTAATTTGAAGAGAAAAATCTACTCCAAAACTTATTTCTGATTTAAAAAATGTTAAAGTAGAAATGGGTAGAGTGACTCATAAAAAATTTCTCCAATGGGAAGAAAAATGCTAAAATTCTGTTCATTTTATATATTTTGTCTTATTTCTAGACTCAAATGAGACTGCTGTGTTTTTTTGGCTGACACAGAGATCTCCTAGAAGAGACATCTCCCTTACTCAGCAGCAACTGTGAAGCATACCAGATTGTCATGGCAATGACTGTGGAAAAGGAGGAACACAATATGGGATGTCTGTTCTATAAAGACCTGCTCAAAATGACGTGTTCTTGTTGCTGCATATGTTGCATTTTTTCATCTCATAAACAGTATTAATTATGTATCTCCTCTCTTCTACATTCTCATAAATGAAGTAAATCTGTATTATTCTACTTAGTCACATAGCATAAAAGAAAAAAGTTCAGCCCCAAATTTCACTACCCACTCTTTTGTTGCTTATTATTTAAAGGTATTAAGAACTACTCATATTAGGTGCCAAAGTAGACTAATAATTTATATGGAAAAGAATAAAAGACTCTGAATATGGTAATAGCATCACAGGCTCAAAATTAACTACATTGCTCAAGAAACGACTCAACAGAATGAGAAGCCTCGTGAACCAAAGTCTTAGTTAGTTAAGTCTACTGATTGCTAGTAGGTATCAGAACAACTTATTTCTGGTCAAGAATGGATAACAAAGTCAAGTATGTTAGTGTATTTGGTGAGAGATCCTTCTGATTAAATAGTCTGCTTTAGTGGTGCATGTAGAGCTGAAAGAAGAAAAAAAGATGCTTATTGGAAGCTAATAATAATCGATCTATGACTATATTCCTAATGGTGTGCTTTATCAGAATAAGTGAAGTAAAATAGTTTACATAGATGATAGAACCTAGTGAAATAGTTAAAAAATCTTAGTTCTGATATTTAGTAGCAGTAATCCAGGGCAAATTACCAAACCCATATGAGATTTAATTTCTTCATCTGTAACAATCTGGCTAATAACACTCAGTTCAAAGGGCTGTTGAGAGGATTAACTTAGATGATGTATACAGAACAATTTTCAGTGCCTGGGAAACAGAGAATACACAATAAGTGATGGCTGCAGTTATAACTACTGTTATAATAATTATAATCATCATTGTTTTCATCTTAATTTATAGAACTGGGAAATTAAGAATAGTCCAGTGAGTTTGATAGCCACTATAGTTGGACAAAAAATAAAGTTTGCGATCCTTTACTATCAGTTATTTTTAGTACAAGTGGAATGTGTCATTGTCAAACTTTTCAAGTTTACCTTGATAATTACACACAGAGGCATCTAAAGTGTCAAATACATTACATGTGCAAATAATATCATGAGCACTCAATTATGAAGTCACTCAGTCGTGTCCGACTCTTAGCGACCCCATGGACTGCAGCCTACCAGGCTCCTCCATCCATGGGATTTTCCAGGCAAGAGTACTGGAGTGGGTTGCCATTGCCTTCTCCTATCATCTACAACACAGAGTTATTAATACAAATATGATTAAAAGTAAAGTTTGTGTATAAAGGCACACATGTCCTTAACTGAATTTGTCTTCTCAAGACATTATCCTTAATTCTGTCAAATGCCACCATTAATCTTGTCACAAACCCACAATTAGCTCAGACACCCTCACAACAATATATTAATCTTGAACCAACACTATATTACCACCCAAGTATATATCTCTTTTCTTGATATGGTTTAGATGCTCATCATTCCTTCCTAGAACTACTGTAACATTATATCAAATCACTTTCCTAAATAATTACAACAGAAACTGGGTGAGTCAATGGTCATTCACCCCCTTCTTCATTTGTTTGTTATCCAAAGGCAACAAGGAGAAGTGGAAATACAGTGCAAATGTAATCTCCTACAACAAGACATAAACCCTCCTGAACCACACAATAGATGGAAAAGCAGCTCAGAATAATGAAGATCAAACAGGTGGACAGGTGGAAGTGGGATGGAGGAAACCCCCTGCTTCTTAGGGAGAGCTGGCAGAAGGCACTTCTCCCAGGGAAGAGTGTGCCATGTACGCAAGACCAAAATCCCTCCTTAGCAAAACCTCAACAGGGCTTGGGGGTTGCTGGTGTTAGAACCTTCCCTATGCCTGGGTCCGTCTTGAGAAACAGAGAATGAAGTCTAAGAAAGAGATCAGACAGAGAAGGCATTTTTTTGCAAGAAGTAGTCTGTCTGACAATCATCTTTTCTGGGAGGATTACAGAATGATATTGGCTGGTACATGAAATAATTTTTTTTCCTGACTACAGAATTCACTCATTTTTATGGATTTGAATGGCACCAGAAATTGAATTTCCCACAAACATCCTAAAATAAAGGTAACCTTTTAAAAAGGTAAACATTACAAAATCTGTTCCTTCTGCCTTAGACTCAAATTTTATGGAATTCATTTTTACAAAATGAAATCTATATCATACTTTCCAAATGAGAACTTACCCAAAGATGCAGTAGTATGTGTATATTCATTTATGACAATATTTTCATTTAGGAATAAGTTCACACATATTCCAAGAACCGTATGTATTTAAGATCAAAATTAAAGAATTAATTTTTCATTTATTTTGCAAAGAGTTTCTTTGATATTTATTCCAATTTGACTTAATATTATTATACTTTTAATACTTTTCAGTTATTTAAACTTAAAAGTTAACATATATGTTAGTATATTTCAGACGAGAAATATTAAAATGATGAACAATTTTAACCATTCAAGTCACAGAAAGAAGCTACTGGTTTTATATCTTTGATGCATTTGTAGGACAGATATGTAATAAATGTCTCTTATTGAGAGTTTTCATCTGTAATCAGGCTTGTAATACAAAACCCACAAAAGAAAGTTTATAAAGGGATCTTTTCTTTACTTGATTATCAATTATCTTTAGGATGATGCCAAGAGGACCAGCTTTACATTCAAGATGATACATAACAAAATGTTGTTGGTTCTGTGCATGCTAAGTCAGTTCAGTCTTATCTGACTCTGTATGACCCTACAGGGTTCATTTAATTAGAATTTTTTTTACAGGGTATTAGACTATAACAATTCAGAACAACAAAAAAAATCACTCATCTAGTATAAGTTTTTGGCCCTAGGAGAAGAATATCCTTGTTTGAAGTTAGGAATTCATTCGATGAAGAAGAACTATGAACGTGTGTGTGTGAGACAGAAGGAAAAGCACGGGGATGCAAGGATGACTGAGGAGGATGAGAGACCCAACCCTGAAGCAGTCTAAATTCTAGTCAAGAAGAGAAGCTGTTCTCTCTGTCCTGCGATTTGAGAGATAAGAAGGAAAGTCCATTGTCCACAAAGCTCATCTGTGACTCTTTCTGTCTGAAGTTCCCTAGGCCCGGAGCTTTGGTATATCTAGGTATGCTTAGTCACTCAGTTGTGTCCAACGCTTTGACCCACCTGGCCCCTCTGTTCATGAGATTTTTCAGACAACAATACTGGAGTGGGTTGCCATTTCCTCCTCCAGGGGATCTTCCCAACCCAGGGATTGAACCCAAGTCTCTTGTGTCTCCTGCATTGCGGGTGGATTCTTCACCTGCTGAGCCACTGGGGAGGCTCATATCTTGCTAGTTTTAACAAAGTACTCTGTTTGCAGAAGGTTGGTCCTAAATATTATTTGATGACTGGATGGTTCGATGAATGAGTGAATTTCCTTTTTGTGTTTCATTTTAGCAAAGCAGGTAAACAAGCAACTTCTTTAAAATGTAAATATTCTGGAGGAGATAAGACATTAAGATATTAGCAAGAATGTACACGTTGGTGTGATTTAATTTAAAGTTATATGTATGTATATGTATTCTTTGGGGATTAATATATTGAATTAGATTACTAAGCATGTAAATTTGATGATTAAAGTAGGAAGGTCAAGAATATGAGATTTTGAAATGTGACGAATGCACAAGGAAGGCTAGAATTGTGTGGAATAGCAAATGAAAGGAAGTTTGGAGTGCTTGGGTGAGAGCTAAATGACTCACACTAGGAGAAGGATAAATGTACAAAAAAGTGAGATGGGGCGGTTCCTGCTTTGCAAAAACTTCACCCATTTCACATTTGCTGGAGGCTGGCTTTTAAAGAGTTGATCTGCAAAAGATAAAGCTTTTTTTTTTTTTTTTTTTGGAATATTTTTCTTTTTTGGCCATGCACCATGGTATATGGAATCTGAGTTCCCTGATCAGGGATAGAACCCATCCACTCTGAATTGGAAGCACAAAGTCTTAACCACTGGGCAGAGAAATCTCTGTAAAGCTTTTTCAATGGTCTCAGTTCACAAGTTCTGGGCTCTGGCACAAGAGAAGAACAGGGCTTTTCAAGGGGCTCCAGTAGGATGGGGCGGGGGAGGGGGTGGGGTATCAAGCTGCCATCATCAACTTCATTCTAGCCCAGGGGGCAGTCCCATATACAAGGGATGGAGCCATCGTGTCCACTGGACTATTCCCTTCAATCTAGAATTACACATGGAAATGTGAAGATAGGCAATGAGACCAGTTTTGGTTGAATCTTTCTACCTCCCTGAGTTCAAGTTCACAACCAGTTTAGTTCAGGGTTCTTTCTTGAAACACATGTGG
This sequence comes from Cervus canadensis, assembly GCF_019320065.1. Taxonomy (NCBI): domain Eukaryota; kingdom Metazoa; phylum Chordata; class Mammalia; order Artiodactyla; family Cervidae; genus Cervus; species Cervus canadensis. The sequence goes on from NC_057400.1 coordinate 24,738,134, forward strand.
CTCAGGCACCGAGGAGTAATGTGTCTAACATAATTCCTTGTTCAATTATCCTCACGTCCTCAGTGAAGCGTTGCCTGACTTTTCCAGGCAGAATTACTAGCTTTCTCTTTTGGGTTTTCACTTATTATGTTGTAATGCAATTATCTGGGAGCTCTCTGAGGTAGGGGTCTCAAAAGAAGCCATATCAGTACATGTGGAGAAGGATAATATTTGAATACTAAGTATTAATATTAGTATTAATCAATGTGCTTAATGGACTTCTTGCCTCAGTGTTTCCTATTTTTCTAATCCGCTTTTCCCCCACCCACCAGCAACAAGGATATTCTAGTCTTTGCCTGTAAGGTAGGGTTATTAAGCAGAAATGCAAAGAGAAGACAAATAGTTAATTCTTGATTTCCACATTAGAACTCTCAGGCTGAGGTCTAAATAACAGTTTTGGAGAATAATACTCAGTAGGTTTTTCTCAACACTTCCTCACTCATTCCACTCCCTCCTCTCCAAATCCATGCATTAAGAGAGGCACATGTAAGAGGATGGAGACAATCCTGAGTAGATTCCAAGACTGAAAACTGGGGGGATCGGTGGGGGGAGGGAGGAAAAGCCAGTTTGCTGGGAGAGTGACCTTGGTCTTGTGCCTTTTCTTCTAGAAACAAGCCGGTTTGCACCAGCTCCATTGGCCAGCATGTCATGGGATCAATTGAGGAAAATAAACAGCCTGAGTCAGACAAAAAGCAGATTTTCTGGGTTTTCTGAGGTCTAGAAGTGGAATGGGAGAGCAGCCAACATTTCCAAAAGCCCTGAGTAAGAGAAAGACATTTCCAGAGAGTGAGTGCTACAGAGTCTCCTGAGGTGCACATAGCAGGAATAGCTCCGTGTATAGGCAGATGGGAACCGAACATACTAGACACCAGCTCTGGGGTGTCAATCCTAAAGGAAATCAACCCTGAATAGTCATTGGAAGAATGGGTGGTGAAGCTGAAGCTCCAATACTTTGGCCACATGATATGAAGAGCTGACTCATTGGAAAAGACCCTCATGTTGGGAAAGATTGAGGGCAGGAGAAGGGGTGACAGAGGCTGAAATGGTTGATGGCATCATCGACTCAATGGACATGCATTTGAACAAACTCCAGGAGTTGGTGAAGGACAGGGAAGCCTGGCGTGCTGCAGTCCATGGGGTTACAAGAGTCGGACATGACCGAGTGACTGAATAACAACTGGGAGGTGATCACCAAGAACCACACAGGACAATATTCTTCTCACAGGATGCCACTGTGGGCCTGTGCCTATTGAGACCAAGCTTTCTCCTTCAATGCTCCTAGGCATCGTTAGGACTTGAAGTGCTACTTGAAGGAGAAATCGGGAGAACTGTAATTTTACTGATTTATCATAAATCCACTGAGGGAATCCTGAGGTAAGAGAGTCAGGTTATAGAGAGACAAAAGTTAATAATAACAACATAAACTTATATAGCCTTTATATGGATTAGAAACTGTTCTAAGACCACGGGATGGATAAAATCATTTTCTCCTCAGAACTCCGTGAGGTAGGCAACATTCTTCCACATAATTTATAGATAAAGAAACTAAAGCTCTGTGAGTTCCCAGAGTGGCCCAGTATAAAGGGTAGACCTGGGATTTGAAGCAGCAGTCTGTGCTCACAAATTACAACCCAGTGTATGTGGACACTGGGGGTGCCAAATTCCTTGCCTCTGGTAAACGTGTACTGAATGTAAAAATCAATGAGTGAATAGTTGTATCTTGGATTCCTTTTATGTTGTACTATAGTTCAAGTTCATTTAATATGGCTGTTTTACAAATGGCTAAATTACAAACTTAAGTTCTTTCATCTAAAAGGGCAATATTATTGTAATATATATTTTTATTATTTTTTATTAAATAGTACAGCTGATATCATGTGAAATACCAGGCTGGATGAAGCACAAGCTGGAAGCAAGACTCCAAGAGAAATATCAATAAGCTCAGACATGCAGATGACACCATCCTTATGGCAGAAAGCAAAGAGGAACTAAAGAGCCTCTTGATGAAGGTGAAAGAGGAAAGAGAAAAAACTGGCTTAAAACTCAACATTCAAAAAAAAACGAAGATCATGGAATCTGGTCCCATCACTTCACAGCAAATAGATGGTGAAACAATGGAAACAGTGACAGACTTTATTTTTTGGGGCTCCAAAATCACTGCATGGTGACTGCAGCCATGAAATTAAAAGATGTTTGCTCCTTGAAAGAAAAGCTATGACAAGCCTAGATAGCGTGTTAAAAAGCAGAGACATCACTTGCCGGCAAATGTCCATATAGTCAAAGCTATGGTTTTTCCAGTAGTCATGTATGGATGTGAGAGTTGGACCATAAAGAAAGCTGAGCACTGAAGAATTGATGCTTTTGAACTGTGGTGTTGGAGAAGACTCTTGAGAGTCCCGTGGACTGCAAGGAGATCACACCAGTCAATCCTAAAGGAAATCAATCCTGAATATTCATTGGAATGGCCTGGCACAGGCCCCCAAATACCAGGAATTTTTTCTATCACATTTCTGGAGGCCAGAAGTACAAAACTGGTATCAGCAGGCTGAAATCAAGATGTTAGCAGAGCTTGAGTACCTCTCGATGGTCTAAGGAAGAAACCTCCTTCCCGCTTCCTTACATATCTTCTAGCCTCTGATGGCTGCCAGTAATCTTTAGTCTCTGTTCTCTGCATCTTGGGTCACAGTGCCTTCTTCTCTTCTGTCAGTATCGAATTTCCACTTGCCTCCCCCTTATAATGGACTTCCCTGGTGGTTCAGACAGTAAAGAGTCTGCCCACAATGCAGGAGACCCTGGTTCAGTCCCTGGGTTGGGTAGATCCCCTGGAGAAGGAAATGGCAACCCACTCCAGTATTCTTGCCTGGGAAATCCCACGGGCGGAGGAGCCTGGTGGGCCATATGGGGTCACACAGAGATGGACACGACTGAGCAACTAACCTTTTCACACTTCACTTTCCTGCTTATAAGGACATATGCAGCTCTATTTAGGGTCCATTCAGATATTCCAGAATAATTTCCCACACTCAAGATCCTTAACTTAATCACATTTGCAAAGTCCTTTTTTGCCAAGTAAGAGTCCCTTGGGCAGCAAGGAGGTCAAACCAGTCAATCCTAAAGGAAATCAACACTGAATATTCATTGGAAAGACTGATGCTGAAGCTGAAGCTCCAGTACGGTGGCCACTAGATGTGAAGAGCTGACTCATTGGAAAAGACTCAGATGCTGGGAAAGATTGAGGGCAGGAAGAGAAGGGGACAAGAGAGGACAAGGTGGTTGGATGGCATCACTGACTCAATGGACATGTGTTTGAGCAAACTCTAGGAGTTGGTGAAGGACAGGAAAGCCTGGAGTGCTGCAGTCCATGGGGTCACAAACAGCCAGACACAACTGAGCGACTGAACAACAACAACATATTTGATTTATAATATTATATTAGTTTCAGATGTACAACAGAGTGAATCAGTATTTTTATAGATTATACTCCATTTAAAATTATCATAAAATATTGGCTGTACTCCATGGGCTGAACATTATATCCTTGTATATTACTTTTTATACATAGCAGCTTGTATGTAATATATTTTTAAATAAATATCTTGCATGTAAACATTTTAGGTTAAGGCATGAATGGAGCTTGTTTTTGCTGTTATTTTATTTAAGATATTCCTATTGACTCATTTTCCCTAGCCTAAATCAGACTTTGAGATATGCTGCTTTATTTTTCCTTACTTCTTATTCACTTCACCTACTAAAATGACCTCTTACTCAGTCTAAGTAATCCATTTGCTAAGAATTGTTAGTTTCTAATATCTATCTTCTGTATTATACAGAGAATGCTTGACTTTTTATGATAGATTTCTTAATGTAACAAATATGCATTTATAGAACTACCTGGGGGTAATCATAAGGCTAAAACACTAAAGTGTTTAACCATATAAACAGTTTAAGTTTTATTTAAGTTCCAAAGAAGTTTATGCAAGATAAACAGAGTCCCAGGAAGAGTAATTTATGTAAGAAAGAAGGAACATGCCCCTCTCAAAACAACCATCTCCTCCAGTTATCAGTTCTCTATTGTCAGGTCAGATAAAATATGCATTGGCCCGTAGAGGATGGTGATGATTTAGACAGACTTGGAGGAGAAAGGACAGTATTGAGGAAAAGGAATAGAACATGAGCAGAAACACTCATCGCAGAAGCAAGGTGAATGAACATACTCCCTAAATCGTGGATGAAGGGGTGTGTCTACACATAACACACATAAGCAGCGATATGCATATTTGTTTATTTTTCAAGTACTCTTTAACATTTGACGAGAGAAGTCAAATGGGGCTGTATCGAGAGCAGGCTTGCAAAGTGCTGGCCATGTTTTGCAATCAGTCAGAGCTGAGGGCTGCCTGCTCCCTCTGGAGGGGTGGCGTTCTCAGTTTTCACTGTTCCTATCTAGCCTTTTTCATTCATCAGTGACACTAGCCTGGTAACTATCAGCCTGTGATTTGTCAGCCCAGAGTGGTGGATCTTAATTTGGCATGTTGCAAATCTTAGGGAACTACTGGAAACACCAATACCTGGGCATCATCTCAGACCAACGGATTAAGAATCCCTTAGAGTGGGGTTTGCACTTGAATATTTTCTTATGTGCAGGCAAGTTTGAGCACCACTTCCAACAAGGTTAAGCACCACTTCCTACAAGGTCTTTATTGCTGGGATTAAGGCAATTCCTTATTATTATTATTATTTTCTGCATACTAATACTTCTTAATCTTGGCTGCACATCAGAGTTGACTAGGGCACTTAAAAAAAAAATTGATGCAAGGGCCCCTCTCTTAGAAATTCAGGTTTAATTGGTATGAGGGGGACAGGCATTCTTAGTTAAAAAAAAAAACAAACCTCATTTTAATAGACAGCCAATATTGAGATCACTGATGTGGGAGGTGAAAGCCATAGAAGGACTCTGGGCAAAAGTACACGAAGAAGGCTGGGATATTTACCCCAGGTTAGAACTGCAGGGCGCTGAGGTCAGAGAAGAGAAAATGAGAAGGTTATTATGCTAGTTTAGGTTTATGTGCATAGGGACTGAACCAGGGGTATGGTATAGCAAAAAGATGGGAAGGGAAAGAATCCATGGAATAAATATTGTGAAAATGCATGCTATTATTACAGAGTAGTAAGCTTTCCCTTATAATTTCCTAATTTCACATTAGCCTTGAAAGAAGTCTGAAACCTGACATCAAGCTGCTTGAATTATCTAAAAACCAAAAAGCCTTCACTGAGAATTTAGTCTGAAGTAGCACTGGGCTGCTAATTTCCTTAAGCACTTGACAGAGGCAAACACACATCCCTCCTGGAGAAATCCAGATACAACTCGGGCAATCCTCAAAGAACTGCCTTTAGTGAAGTTCCAAAAAATTTGGCTTCACGGTCAAAAATCAAAAACATATGGAAAACAAGCAATCATGAAAAGAAAAAAAGACAGTAGACCCACAAAAGTTTCAGATATTGGAATTATCAAACATGGAATATAAAGGTTGTATGTTTGAAGTGTTTTTTAAAAAGGGACTAAATATATGAAGTGAAAGCTGCTCAGTTGTGTTCGACTCTTTGTGACCCCATGGAATATACAATCCATGGAATTATCTAGACTAGAACATTGCAGTGGGTAGCCTTTCCCTTCTCCAGGGGATCTTCCCAACCCAGGGATCGAACCCACGTCTGCCACATTGCAGGCAGATTCTTTACCAGCTGAGCCACAAGGGAAGCCCAAATATATGAAGAGCAGGGGATTATTAAAAATGACCAAAGAGTATTGAACAAGTAACAAAAAGAAGTTTGAGTGATGAAAAATAAAATGATTGAAATTAGGGAGAATTAGTAAACTCAGAGATAAAGCTAAAGAAAACACCCAGGAACCAGAAAATAGAATCAAAAGACATGGAAAGGATGGAAGAAAGATTAAAAAATAGATGATCAGGAAAATCAAGACACAGAACACCAAAGAGAGAGAGAGAGAATGAGGCAGAGGCAATATTTATAGATATAATAGTGAATATTTCTCAGAAGTGATGAAACACATCAATTCAAAGATTTAAAAATTCTAACAAATCCCAAGTAAGCTAAAGAAAGAAATCCATTCCTGCACATAGGTGAAAGTGGAGCACACCAAAGACAAAGACAAGATCTTCAAAGCAGCTAGAGAGAAAAGTCTGATTAAGAAATTTCTCCATAGCAAAATGGGGAAGCCCCAGAGGTTCAGTGGGAGAGAATCCACCCCCAATGCAGGAGATGGAGTCATGGGTTCAATCCCCTAGGTCAGGAAGATCACCTGGAGAAGGAAATGGCAACCCACTCCCGTCTTCTTGCCTGGAAAATCACATGGACAGAGGACTGGATGGGCTACAGTAGGACGTAACTTAATGACTAAAACAATAACAATCATAGCAAAATAAAGCTGAAAGGATTTGATCTCAACCTAGAATTGCATACTCAGAAAAGATATTCTTAAGAACAATGGAGAAATAAAAGATAATTTCAGATGAGTTTGCCACAAGCACTCTCACTAAAAGCAATTTTTTAGGTGAGGAAAGGTCTAATGTGCAAGAGGGAATAATAGGAAAGGAAAGAGAAAAATATATAGGTAAGTTTCTATATTAAAATCACCAGGGTAATTATTTTTAAAAATCAACAATTAAAAAAATTCAACAATTAGTAGACAGGAGGATGGAATGAAAGAAATATTAAGAATGGCAATTACTTTTATATGCAGACTTTTGCAGTGACTTTGTATTAATAAAATGTTCTCATTTTTACATTTCAGTATTATTTAAAGTGTTTAAAATGAATGTGTAATGTTCACAAAAAGTTGCGTATTGTTCTTTCTTTCCTTTTCTCTGTTGTAATGCTTAAGCAAATTTTATTTGATTAACAGCTACTGCTAAGTCCTCAGCAGGCAAGGACTGTATACATGAATTTTTCCTTACAATTGCATCCTCAATGCTTATTCCACTGCTCAAGAATTATTGAATGAATGAACAACCTCATACCCACTACATACGCAACTTTTGTTAGGTGGAATAATGGCCCCTTCAGGAAATCTCCACATTCTGATCCTTGAAACTTGTGAATATTACCTTGTTGTTGTTCAGTTGCTAAATTGTGTCTGACTCTGTGACCCGATAGACTGCAGCACACCAGGTTTCCCTTTCCTTCACTATCTCCTGGAGTTTGCTCAAATTCATGTCCATTGAGTCAGTGTTGCCATCCAACCATCCCACCATCCTCTGTTGTCCCCTTCTCCTGCTCTCAATCTTTCCCGGCATCTGGATCTTTTCCAATGAGTCAGCTCTTCACATCTAGTGGCCACCATACTGGAGCTTCAGCTTCAGCATCAGTCTTTCCAATGAATATTCAGGGTTGATTTCCTTTAGGATTGACTGGTTTGATCTCCTTGCTGTCCAAGGGACTCTTACTTGGCAAAAAAGGACTTTGCAAATGTGATTAACTCAAGGATCTTGAGTGTGGGAAATTATTCTGGAATATCTGAGTGGCCCCTAAATGCAATCGCTTATGTCCTTATAGTGAAGTGAAGTGAAAGTCGCTCAGTCGTGTCCGACTCTTTGCGACCCCATGGGCTACTCTTTGCGACCCCGTGGACTATACAGTCCATGGAATTCTCTGACCCAGAATACTGGAGTGGGTAGCCTTTCCCTTCTCCAGGGGATCTTCCCAAGCCAGGGATCGAACCCAGGTCTCCCGCGTTGCAGGCGAATTCTTTACCAGCTGAGCCGCAAAGGAAGCCCCTATGTCCTTATAAGGGGGAGGCAAATGGAAATCTGATACCGATGGAAGAGGAGAAGGCAGTGTGACCCCAGAGGCAGAGAACAGAGACTAAAGATTGCTGGCAGCCTTCAGAGGCTAGAAGATGTAAGGAAGTGGGAAGGAGGTTTCTTCCTCAGACTGTCCAGAGATACTCAAGCTCTGCTAACATTGGATTTCAGCCTGCTGATACCAGTTTTGTACTTCCGGCCTCCAGAAGTGTGATAGAATAAATTCCTGGAATTTTGGGGCCTGTGCTTGGTCTTTGTTGCTGAGCACAGGCTTTCTCTAGTTGCGGCGAGTGGTGCGGGGTGGCAGGGAAGTTGTAGTGCGCTGACTTCTCACAGCAGTGGCTTCTCTTGTTGCAGAGCACGGGTTCCAGGGGGTGGTCTCAGTAGTTCTGGCACATGGGCTTAGTTGCTCTGTAGCATGTGGAATCGTCCCAAACCAGGGCTTGAACCAATGTCTCCTGCATTGGCAAGCAAATTCTTCACCACTGGATCACAGAGAAGCCCAATTCCTGTTGTTTTAAGCTGCCAACTTTGTGGCATTTTGTTACGGTAGCCATCAGAAAAGTAAGAGAGTTAAATGAAGAAGAATCAGCTAAGACAAAAATTCAGAGTTGCATGTGAGGGACACGGATGTACCACTCATAAATAAGAGTGCAATTCAGGAGGAAAAAGCAAGTGTTAGAACGGCAACGTGTTCTCTTTTAGAAAATGGCAGGGACACTGTGATCTTTGCAGGCATTACACACCTGTCTTCCTTCCTAGTCTCTGGGCTTTTAAAAAGAGCAGAGGATTATGCCTTTCTTCGTTGGATTTCTGGTGGCAACCTATCACATAGCCCTTTGGTATTTGTTTCGAATAATATTAAGATTATAGACATTTTGCTGAAGACACCTGAAAGAGTGCCCAGCATCAGGTTATGAATAATGAGGAGATTTAAAATTTCCAGCCTACACTTTATTCCAGTGAAAGTGAAAAAACAAGAGTTGACCCTATCTGGTTTAGTGCAATGACTGGCTTTATAAGAAGTGCAATAACATTTTTAAAAAACTTTTTATTTTATATTGGAGTCGAGTTGATTAGTGATGTTGTGATGGTTTCAGGCGAACAGCAAAGGGACTCAGCCACACATGTACATGGATTCATTCTCCCCCAACACTCCTCCTATCTAGGCTGCTACATGACATTGAGCAGAGTTCCCTGAGCTATACAGTAGGTCCTTATTGGTTATCCATTTTAAATATAACAGTGTGTACATGTTGATCTTGAACGAATCTAAGGAGGAAGAGTTAATAAGTGTTATCCTTAAAAGTTATTTGCTTGTTTCTTAAAAAGTCAAACACAAATTTGTCAGACAACTCAGCAATTCCATCCCTAGGTATCTACCTAAGGAAAATGAAAACATATGTCTGGATAAAGACATTATGAAAATGTTCAGAGGAATATTATTCACAATCATTGAAAAAGCAGAAGCAGTCCAAACATCTATGAAATGACAAATGGATAATCAAAATGTGTTATATCCACGCAATGGAATATTATTCAACTTCAGAAAGGAACAGACCACTGATACCTGCTACATCATGGACAAACCTCAAGAACCCTGATTGAAGTGAAAGATACCGGATGTAAAAGACCACATAGTGTAGGATTCTATTTACATGAAATGTCCAGGAAAGGCCAATCTGTAGAGAGAGTAAGCACATTAGTGTTTTCCTGAGGTGAGGATGAAAACAGGGATAGACTGCAAAGGGGAATGAAGATTCTTACTGGGGAGATAAAAATGTTCTAAAATTGGATTGTAGTGAAGGTTATAGAACTCTGTAAATTGATTAAAAGTCACTGAGTTGTATTATTTAAAACAGATGGAATTTGTGATATATAAATCTCATTAAAGTTGTCTTTTTAAAAAAATTGTGTTTAAAAAATGTGACATATAAATGTGGAAAGTGCTTTTTAGCAAATCATACCTTTAAAACTATGTACGTTCTACTCAAATAGAACTGCTATTCTATAGCGAAGGCTTGGGGCAGCCATCTTGTAAAAAACGGAAATAATTTGTGATATTGACAATGTGGGTGCTTGATGTAAGAGCCTCAAAAAACATTTTTCCATCCAGGTTTAGTAATATCCTAACAATCATAAAAATGTGAAGGGACATTTGGTAGCCTTTTATAGACTTCATTTACAAGGCAGATGCTGCTCCTTACAAGTGTTTGCTCTGTAGCTTAATTCCATTTTTTCTGTACAGTATGTACTTGTTTTGGGTAGGCTGAAAATGAAGACAAAAAAAGATGACTTTATTTAGCTGTTTCTTTTCTCTTCTTTTTTCAGGGAGTTAAGAAAAAATTGATTTTGACCAGTAAGAGATCGCGGGCAAAAGTGACAGTTTTATGTGAGGGAATGAAATAATTTGTATTACTTAGTAATAATAATGGTTAATGTTTATTAAGTGCTTATTCTCTACCAGGAACTGAGTTTACGTTCATAGTGTCATCTTCTTTAATCCTCAGAACAATCCTATAATGTACTTAATGTTATCCCTGTCGTGTAAAGAAGAAAACTGAAGTTAGAGAGTAGATAATTCTGACATCAGGACTTGCAGAGAGATTGGACTTTACTATGCTATAACTAGGGGCTTCTCGGGGGGCTCAGTGGTAAAGAATCTGCCTGCAATGCAGGAGACACGAGAGACGTAGGTTATCACTAGGTTACAACTGTTGCCCACAGAATGAGGATTAATTTAATGTTTAAAATTAGAAAACTTAAAATTGAATTTATATGATTTAAAATCCAATATATTTTTAAATATAGGAATTGAACAGTTTTATTTATTAGTCACTCAGTCATGTCTGACTCTTTGAGACCCCATGGACTGACTGTGGCCTGCCAAGCTCCTCTGTCCAAGAAAATTGGAGTGGGTTGCCATTTTCTTCTCCAGGGGATCTTCCTCACCCAGGGATCAAACCTGGGTCTCTTGCACTGCAGGCGGATTCTTTACCAACTGAGCCATCAGGCGAGCTCCAGGAAATGAAAATATCCATGCTCATAATGCCCACATTTCTATCTTCAGTCCTGACTGCTCTTCTGAATAAAAGACTCGTATTTCTACCTTTCAACTTGAAACTTCCACTTGTGTGTCTAAAAGATACCTCAGGCTTAAAATATTCTAAAGAAACTTTCTAAACCTTATTTTCCCCAAGTGTCCTCTATCTCAGTAAATAGCACCTATGTTTATCCAAAATCTTTAAAATATATCCTAAATATTTCTTACAACATCCATTCTCATTACTCTAGTCAAATCACCACCATATTTGTCTAGATTATTGTAACAGCTGTCCGCATTCATTCAGGTACGGTGACTGCATTAAAAAATGGATTAAAAAAATGTATAATAGGGCATGCCAAAATAATAGGCAAGTGGGCAGATCAAAAGGGCAGCCCTTTTCATTAGGGGTCAATCCAATGACCCAAGTCAAAAGAGTCACTATCAGCTTTAACAAGTGCCTTCCATGTCTGCCTTTCCAAAAAGAAAGAGAGTGTGGTGGTATGTTAGGACATTTTTATAGTCCAGGCCTGGAAGTGGTCCACATCACTTCTGCTTATGCTTCCTGGCTAAGACCAGTTATGCAGACATACCAAACTGTGGTGGAAGCTAGAAAATGTGGTCCAACTGTATCCCCTCCAAAAGATAAAGGCATTTTGGAGAAAAGCTAACCTGCTCTTCCATACTGCCTCATTCTAGAACTCTGGCTCTCGCGTTGCAATTCTGAAGCTGGGGAAACAATTTCTCCTTTAAGGAGTTCTTGTTAAAACCAAGAACTGGCCAGAGCAGGTGAAAGAGGCAGTTGTGTAAGGATTGTGTCTAATTTCAGAGTGGAAATATTTGACTGAAGGAAGGAGCCTTGAGAGGTGCCACCTAAAGCAGTAATTTTATGCTAAATCAGAAGATAAGTGGCAATCTACATGCTACTAACAGAGGTTTACTAGAATGGGATTTTCTAAAGAAGTATGTGTGGGCCCAGTTTCACTTATATTACAGGAAAACACTTTGGAGGAGGAGGAGGTGAAAATATATACTGAATCACAGGAGATAATCAATTAAAGGAGATTGTACTTTTTTTTTTTTTCCTGATGGGGGAGAAATGCCAAAAGTTCTAAACTAAGTTTCTAGAAGTCAATCCATTATTTTCACATTGATAGGGATGGTTTCCAGTATATGAATAGAGGGAGGAGAACCAAAATGATTTTGATGTTGAAGGGACAGAGTATTTTAGGGGATATTGATGCTAAGAACAATTTTTTGCTTTTTCTATATCCTATATATCCTTTTTCTATATCCTTTTTCTATATCCTAGAGAAAGTTACCAGAAGTCAAAGAACTGAAAAGATGTGATTTCAATGGAGGCAATACAGCAATGAAGACAAAATAGGATTCTGGGCAATAAATCTTTTTCTACTCTGTAAATACCCCCCTTTCAATATAAGGGCTCTTTAAAGAAATAAGACAACATAGCTTTCAGAAGGGGCTTGATACATTATTTATGAATTTATCAAGTGAAAAAAACACCCACTCAGACATTTTAATAAACATTTTCGACTAATGTATCTAATTTTATTGGTATTAAAAAAAAGCCAATTATGAACTGGAAAGTTACTGTTTGTTAAACTGCTATACAGCTTTCTGCAAATAGAATATTTACAAACCACTTGGAATCACTTTCCCAAAGTTTCAGTTTCTGAAGGTCAAATAACTATGTAACTGCTTAATAAAGAAGCAAAGAAGTACCTCTAAATATCTCCCAGCTCTGATGGGCTTATATGCTGCTCCTTAGGTGAGGTATTAGCAAAGCTTATTTATTTTCATTTCCAAGGCTTTTATTTGCTCATTCCCTTGTGGTAAAGCTGATTTCCATGATGATTCCCTTCTTAATTTTAATACCCTTTTTACTCATCATATAGACATAAGAATTTTCCATAAAATAATGAAATCCTTGCAAAGGAAATGAAGACAAGTCAGAGAATAAAGTAAACTAGCTCCTTTTTTTTTTTTTTCAATTAATTGATCCACTGTCATGTGCATATAAGATTTTTTTAAACCTAGGAAAATAAGGTTAATTAACATAAAAAAGCCTCACTCCTCTAGATGCTGAATTTTGTATTTTACCCATGCTGCCTTAAGTGCCTTGATTTCCCAGTAATGACCTAGTTCTCCTAATGAGGAACATTAACCCCGGCTGTAGCTGTCCAGGACTTAATTGTCAACTGCAGCTGAAATAGGGGAGTTTGCCGATCAGCAGGTATGCGGTATATTAACTCATGTCATTTCAACCCCTAATAAATAAATCTGTTGCTAAGGCAACAGGAAGATCAGCTCTATCAGTATTCTCCCCTCCCAGTAACCAGCTCCCCCCACCTTCCTCTTTTGGAGGAAACTGCCTTTCACACCAAGCTTAGGAAAAAAGAAGGAAATTAACTACATGTAACCATAATTAGAAGTAACATCATTTCTCATCTTAGAAACATATCTAAATTAATAAAGGAGGACAGCAAAGAGAGAAATGCTTTTGACTAAGATCACGATAAATTATTTCCTTCAACAGGAGATAGGCACTCTGAGGTACACATCTGAGCAAGAACAAATCTCAAACATTTCGTCTCTTTGTGTTTCTGAAATTTCTCCCTCTTTTGTTTAACCAACAAACGATGCTAGCCTGAATACTGCTGAAATAGCTAATTAGTTGCATAGCCAATAAAGATGATACAAGGGGAAAAAACCTTACATAATTTATAATAGTTATTGCTATTCTACCTTGGAATTCTTTGGTGTGATTGAGTTTAAAAAAAAGAAATAAAAATCTGGTCACTGAACCTTAGTCTGAGTAATCTAAAGCTATTGAATCTCATTCACTTGAGATTGTAAACAGAAATTTAGAAAGTTAACTTCAATGGATTATATTTACATGATTTACACATCTGGATTATGCCAGAGGGATAGGTGAAAAAATAATTTATAAGGATCTCTCTTTCCAGATTTATTTTTTGATAATAAGTAAGAAATTACTTTGGTTTTGGCCACTTTGAAACTTTCTTCCAAAAACCCATCAGTTCACTTTTTTTTTTTTTTTTGACTGAAGAAAACATTTATTATTCTTATGTTCTATAGATTCTTTTGGATTTTTTTCTTTTCTTTTTTTTTTTTAATTTTTTTATTAGTTGGAGGCTAATTACTTCACAACATTTCAGTGGGTTTTGTCATACATTGATATGAATCAGCCATAGATTTACACTTATTCCCCATCCCGATCCCCCCTCCCATCTCCCTCTCCACCCGACTCCTCTTGGTCTTCCCAGTGCACCAGGCCCGAGCACTTGTCTCATGCATCCCACCTGGGCTGGTGATCTGTTTCACCATAGATAGTATACATGCTGTTCTTTTGAAACATCCCACCCTCACCTTCTCCCACAGAGTTCAAAAGTCTGCTCTGTATTTCTGTGTCTCTTTTTCTGTTTTGCATATAGGGCTATTGTTACCATCTTTCTAAATTCCATATATATGTGTTAGTATGCTGTAATGTTCTTTATCTTTCTGGCTTACTTCACTCTGTATAATGGGCTCCAGTTTCATCCATCTCATTAGGACTGATTCAAATGAATTCTTTTTGACGGCTGAGTAATATTCCATGGTGTATATGTACCACAGCTTCCTTATCCATTCATCTGCTGATGGGCATCTAGGTTGCTTCCATGTCCTGGCTATTATAAACAGTGCTGCGATGAACATTGGGGTGCACGTGTCTCTTTCAGATCTGGTTTCCTCAGTGTGTATGCCCAGAAGTGGGATTGCTGGGTCATATGGCAGTTCTATTTCCAGTTTTTTAAGGAATCTCCACACTGTTTTCCATAGTGGCTGTACTAGTTTGCATTCCCACCAACAGTCAATGCAATCCCTATCAAGCTACCAACGGTATTTTTCAACCAGAACTAGACCAAAGAATTTTCACAATTGTATGGAAATACAAAAAACCTCGAATAGCCAAAGTAATCTTGAGAAAGAAGAATGGAACTGGAGGAATCAACCTGCCTGACTTCAGACTCTACTACAAAGCCACAGTCATCAAGACGTGTGGTACTGGCACAAAGACAGAAATATAGATCAATGGAACAGAATAGAAAGCCCAGAGATAAATCCACGAACCTATGGACACCTTATCTTTGACAAAGGAGGCAAGGATATACAATGGAAAAAAGACAACCTCTTTAACAAGTGGTGCTGGGAAAACTGGTCAACCACTTGTAAAAGAATGAAACTAGAACACTTTCTAACACCATACACAAAAATAAACTCAAAATGGATTAAAGATCTAAATGTAAGACCAGAAACTATAAAACTCCTAGAGGAGAACATAGGCAAAACACTCTCCGACATAAATCACAGCAAGATCCTCTATGACCCACCTCCCAGAATACTGGAAATAAAAGCAAAACTAAACAAATGGGATCTAATGAAACTTAAAAGCTTTTGCACTACAAAGGAAACTATAAGTAAGGTGAAAAGACAGCCCTCAGATTGGGAGAAAATAATAGCAAATGAAGAAACAGACAAAGGATTAATCTCAAAAATATACAAGCAACTCCTGAAGCTCAATTCCAGAAAAATAAACGATCCAATCAAAAAATGGGCCAGAGAACTAAACAGACATTTCTCCAAAGAAGACATACAGATGGCTAACAAACACATGAAAAGGTGCTCAACATCACTCATTATTAGAGAAATGCAAATCAAAACCACAATGAGGTACCATTACACGCCAGTCAGGATGGCTGCTATCCAAAAGTCTACAAGCAATAAATGCTGGAGAGGGTGTGGAGAAAAGGGAACCCTCTTACACAGTTCACTTTTTTATACTACTCTTCTGTTAAAAGTTAACAAAATTCTGAAGGAATCACATTTACAACTCCTACAATGGCATCTCATTTAAAAACCTAAACCAAAACAAATGAAAGCATGCTTCGTAAAAGTAATGCTGATATCATGGCGATCTCCACCTGTCCCTCAGTTCATCTACTTCCTCTTTCTTGCCAGGATGAGTCACTTGTCCTCAACTGGGCCAAATGAGCAAGTAAGAGTCAATCATCAAAGAGTTACTTTCTAATTCATCACCATCAACATTCAGTAACATCAACTAAGTCTCCTACGTGCCAGGTATTCTGGCTAGATACCATCGAAAAGGTCTCCCCAAACAAACAAAGAAACAAGCAAAAAGTTTATGTTTCTGTCCTGGAGGACCTTAGGATCTAAAACGACATCATTTACAAGGTGAAATGAGTTGGGCTAGGAGGCAGTGTGAAAAGTGCAAAGGTCCATTACACACAGAGCAGTGGCGCAGTGGATTGCACAGTGCTATTGCTGCACGGAAATTCACAATCAGGCGAACCTAAATCAAGGCAAATGTCCAAGGAAGGCAGAGGATTCCAGGGCATCTCTAAAGAGCAACACGAAAGATATTAATCCAGAATGGGGGAGGAAACAGTGGGCTGAATAAAAAGAAGCCATGTCAATTTGGAGAAAGGAAAGGAAAAATATATTTAATTTAATTTAAGAAAAAAATAAACTCACACAAGTCATATATAAGACACAAATATGTGTAACAAAGAAATAATCTAACTACGTACCTACCCATCTACTCACCCACTCATCCATCCATGTATCTGTATCATCCAGCTATCTACTTCATAATTTACTCACCCCTGACTTGTGGGTCTAAGTAAATGTTTGGTATAAGAATTTCATCAAAAAGATTGTGATAGAGGGAAGCAAAGGCAGATATGAGCCTTGAGCAGGTGAAGATGACTGTCATAAACATACCACAATCAAATAGCATCTTGTGCAGCAATTAGCATGTTTAAGAAATGAGTCAAGTTTAAACAATGTAACCTTGTTAGGCAGGAAATGGTAACCAGAGCTTTAGTTTATGGTATTCTAGAGATAACACCACCTAGACAGTAATGACTATAAGTGGAAGTTCTTTATGCTGACATAGTATGTAAGGTCAGGAAGCAACAGTTAGAACTGAACATGGAACAACACACTGGTTCCAAATAGAAGGAGTACATCAAGGCTGTATACTGTCACCCTGCTTATTTAACTTATATGCAGAATACATCATGAGGAACGTTGGGCTGGAGGAAGCACAAGCTGGAATCAAGACTGCCGGGAGAAATATCAATAACCTCAGATATGCAGATGACACCACCCTTATGGCAGAAAGTGAAGAACTAAAGAGCCTCTTGATGAAAGTGAAGAGGAGAGGGAAAAAGTTGGCTTAAAGCTCAACATTCAGAAAACTAAGATCATGGCATCCGGTCCCATCACTTCATGGCAAATAGATGGGGAAACAATGGAAACAGTGACAGACTTTATTTTTCTGGGCTCCAAAATCACTGCAGATGGTGACTGCAGCCATGAAATTAAAAAGACACTTACTCCTTGGAAGGAAAGTTATGACCAACCTAGACAGCATATTAAAAAGCAGAGACATTACTTTGTCAACAGAGGTCTGTCTAGTCAAGGCTATGGTTTTTCCAGTAGTAATGTATGAATATGAGAGTTGGACTATAAAGAAAGCTGAGCGCCGAAGAATTGATGCTTTTGAACTGTGGTGTTGGAGAAGACTCTTGAGAGTCCCTTGGACTGCAAGGAGATCCAACCAGTCCATCCTAAAGGAGATCAGTCCTGGGTGTTCATTGGAAGGATTGATGCTGAAGCTGAAATTCCAATACTTTGGCCACCTGATGCTGGAAAAGATTGAAGGCAGGAGGAGAAGGGGACAACAGAGGATGAGATGGTTGGATGGCATCACCGACTCAATGGACATGGGTTTGGGTAGACTCTGGCAGTTGGTGATGAACAGGGAGGCCTGGCATGCTGCGGGTCATGGGGTGGCAAAGAGTCGGACACAACTGAGCGACTGAACTGAACTGAACTGTGTAAGAAAGTTAAAAACAGCCCAAGAGGCAGTGAGAAACTAAATGTTGAATCTGTTATCATTTTCATATGCTCAATTTGAAATTTACTTAGCAAGGGATCTATGAATAGAATTTTGGAAATTATAAATGAGGATTTTGTAAGGCTATTTTTTGGCCATGAATTTCCCAGTATTTATTTGCCTACTAATTAAGAATCCTAGACTAGGCTCCCAGAGACACATCTGATAGTACTGTTAGGAGACAAAACTATTCGGTGTTGTAACACATAATCATTTAAGCCAGGTATTTCATTATAACTTTTTAATGATTCTAGCAAAATTCTCTAGGGAGATTTTTGTTTCTAAAATACCAGAGTTCACTTGAAATTCTTTAAAGACAAAAACAGACAACAAGACAAACTCTTCTAGGCAAAGACATATAACATAAGAAAACTTGTCACTGAATTGGGAATAGCTATAATCAACCAGAAAGATCGTTATTATTCACATGAACTTTGGTTGTCCAGTTGATGGATAAATACAGAACTGGTTAAAAAATCCCATTCAAAGGGCAGATAGACAATCCCATTCAAAGGGCAGATACTCATTATTCCTAGTCAATCTTAAACTAGTTTACTTACAGTAACTAGCTATAATGCCGATATTTCTTTTGTTAAGGATATTTAACTAAGAAGATTCCCTAGAGTAGAAAGTGGCAACTCACTCAAGTATTCTTGCCTGGAAAATGCCATGGACAGAGGAGCCTGGCAGGCTACAGTCCATGGGGTCACAAAGAGTTGGACATGTCTGAGCACACACACACACACAACTGAGAAATAACAGTGCTCCTGGAAAGCATGTATGGAAACATCTTTTTAGAGATTAAGACAAGTAAAATGGATTCTCACAGGTCTGAGAAAGCTTGGTAGAGTGTGCAGAAAGGCAGATGGCCAGACCATGTGACCATCTTTTCCAGAACTATAATTCTGTGAGGATCATTTCTCCCTTAGAAAAACAGATTTCAACGTAACACAGAAATAGAACAAAGAACATCGGTATCCAAAAGTCGGCATTTTGTCTCTCTGATCACATTCTGCTGTAGCACCTGAAGATGTTCCATCAAAAGCATTCTATTCTAAATATTCTAATGACCTGTAAACCCGAAAGATTTAAAGCAATCTACTTACCAGACTCTTCTCAAGCTATCTGAGCAACAAGAAAACCAGGGTAATTTACCTTGGGTTGGAAAGCATAATATCCGATCCACCAATACAAATCCTTTGAGAAGATGGTCTTTAATTTTGTTTGTAATACTGTATTTTTAAACCTCAGAGTATTAAATAGTGAAAAAAGTAATTTATTTTACTCTCAAGTAATAAAGCATCATTTTCTATTTTATATCAATCATCTGTCTTCAGTTAGAAATCTCCCAAATTACAAAAAATGTAATGTTGTCAAATTCTTTCAATGTTATAGCACATGATTTACCTAAGTATGCTTCCAACCTGCTTTTATTTCTTAATGACTGGGCCTTTTCCTTTCCAAATTTACATCTTTAACCATTATCAACATTGCATAAATTTGTTTTATTACTTTATGGAAAATATGGCAAATATCATATGGCTCATAAAAATCATTTTGCTTTAAATAAAAAGCTCAGACAATGTCCCCACTTTCCAAGTGACAAGGTCATGATGGAACTTACAACAATTGCTACTCTAACAATTTCAAACTCCTCACCTGCCATCACAGGACACTCCTACCTCACCTTCCTTGACTAGAACATACCCAGTTATGAACTACTCACGGAGGCTTCAGGATCAAAACGGAACTTCTTATATCCAAGAACTCTGTCATGGCTTCCTAATTCTTGAGCCCACATTGAGAAAAATTCTGTTTGAGAAAATTGTCTTATATATCACCAACACTTGTTTGCTATCAACTGCTAAACCTAGATGTTAATATTAACATATTAACATTAATATATTAACATCTAGGGCAAGAAAAATTAGTCTATGAGAACTAAAAGTGAGGCAATTCCAATGACTGATGCCAGACATACATCACTATCAATTCGATTTGACAGTGGTTCTCAAAGGGTAGTCTGTGAATTCAAGACCCTTTAATGGAGTCTGCAAAGTCAAGCTATTTTCATAAAAATACTAAGATGTAATTTGCCCTTTTCACTGTCTTGACATTGCTGTGATACTAAAAATGCACCGACAGGTAAACAGCGGATGCCTTAGCATGATTCAGGGCAATGGCACTAAACTGAACCATCAGTCACTGTATTCTCTCTCTTTTTTTTAGTATTTATTTGGCTGTGTTGGGTCTTAGTTGTGGCACGTGGGCTTCTCTATTTGTGGTGCGCGGGCTCAGGAGCTGCCATATTTGGGCTTAGATGCCCCCTCACATGTGGGTTCTTAGTTTCTCAACCAGGGATTGAATCCACGTCCCCTGCACTGAAAGAAGTGTTCTTAACCACTGGAGCACCAGTGTAGTCCCCCAGTCACTGTAATTTTTTTGTTTTTTAGTCTTTGAATGTTGAGTTGTTAAAAATTTATTTTTAATCGAAGGATAATTGCTTTACAATATTGTGTTGGTTTCCCAGTCACTGTATTTTTAACCAACTGCGTTTGCAGTAAAAGAGAGCAAAACATCAGTTTCACTCAAAAATTCCCTTGAAGAGGAATTAAAATTGTTAATTTTATTAAATTTCATCTTTTCAAGATACTTCTTTTAATATTCTGTGCGATAAAATTGGAAATACCCATAAAGCACCTTTGTATAACAAGGTTCGGTTCAGCTCAGTTCAGTCATTCAGTCATGTCGGACTCTTTGCCACCCCATGAACTGCAGCACACCAGGCCTTCCTGTCCATCACCAACTCCCAGAATTTACTCAAACTCATGTCCATTGAGTCAGTGATGCCATCCAACCATCTCATCCTCTGTTGTCCCCTTCTCCTCTCGCCTTCAATCCTTCCGAGCATCTGGGTCTTTTCAAATGAGTCAGCTCTTTGCATCAGGTGGCCAAAGAACTGGAGTTTCAGCGTCAACATCAGTCCTTCCAATGAATACCCAGGACTGATCTCCTTTAGGATGGACTGGTTGGATCTCCTTGCAGTCCAATGGACTCTCAAGAATCTTCATACCAAGGTACACTCATATAAAAATGGGAAATTTTTTATATGATTGAGTTGAGGGCTCAAGCAGCAGCTTTTTTTTTTTTTAATGAAATGCCAATTTTACTTAAAAGAACAATGAATAGACAAACCATGGTTGATTGGACTTGGTTATCTGGAAGACATTTTCTCAAATATGAGCCATGCGAACCTGTCACTTCAAGGTAAGCAATTGATAACATTTGTTAAAATGATAAATTCAAGTTTTTAATTAAAAAGTAGAATTTTGGGGAAAATTGTACCTACATAGTGAGCGTCACAACTTTCTAAGAATCCAAAATTCTTCTGATACCAGTGATGATATTAACAATGTGATTCTTTGAAATAAGGAATTGTGTCAATACTTGGAAGAGCTGCATAATTCAATGAACCTGCATTTTCCAAGTAACCAATACAGGATGCCACATGCATACATGCTAAGTCGCTTCAGTTGTATCCAACTCTCTGAGACCCTACGGGCTATAGTCTGCCAGGCTCCTCTGTCCATGGGATTCTCTAGGCAAGAATACTGGATGGGTTGCCATACCCTTCTCCAGGGGATCTTTCCAACCCAGGGATCAAACCTGCGTATCTTATGTCTCTTGCATTGGCAGGTGGGCTCTTTACCACTAGTGCCACCTGGGAAGCCCCATAGGATGCTATAAAATCCATTTAAACAGCAAGTGACAGAGCATGAAGAGTCACTGAATGGTTTCAGACTAACCTCTAAGAGTCTCCTACTTGTCAAGTTCAGGTATAGTGGCAGAAAAAGAATATCTACAATAATCTGAATAGGTCATTAAAACACTCTATCCTTTGCCAAATCTCTTTGTGAGAAGAATTTTCTGCATAAACCTCCACCAAAACAACATATTCTGTTCAGTTCAGTTCCGTTCAGTCGCACAATTGTGTCCAACTCTTTGCGACCGCATGAATCGCAGCACGCCAGGCCTCCCTGTCCATCACCAACTCCCAGAGTTTACTCAAACTCATGTCCATCGAATCAGTGATGCCATCCAGCCATCTCATCCTCTGTCGTCCCCTTCTCCTCCTGCCCCAAACCCTCCCAGCATCAGGGTCTTTTCCAATGAGTCAACTCTTCACATGAGGTGGCCAAAGTATTGGAGTTTCAGCTTCAGCATCAGTCCTTCCAATGAATACCCAGGACTGATCTCCTTTAGGATGGACTGGTTGGCTCTCCTTGCAGTCCAAGGGACTCTCAAGAGTCTTCTCCAACACCACAGTTCAAAAGCATCAATTTTTTGATTGCAGCAGTTAAATGCCTAAGCAAATATAAAGAATTTATCTTTTTTCTATTTGGACAGATGTTACAAATTTACAAAAATGTTAAATAATTTCACTCTTTTCAGTTTTTTTTTTTTTTTGTAAAATATAGTTACTTCCCTAAAAATACATTATTTATGTTAACATGTATTTGGCTGTTTATTGTTACTTTTAAATGACACAATGTCAATTTTAAAACTTTCCCCCCAGTTTTAATTTCTAATTTAGTAACTATTGGTTGGTCTAAGCTCAACAAACAAAAATCTTTGGTGTTCCAATAATTTTTTAAAGAAGATTTATTTATTTATTTTTTGGCTGCTCTGGGTCTTCATTGCTGCATCTGGGTTTTCCCTAGTTGCGGTGAGCAGGGGCTACTCTTTGCTGCGGCATGTAGGCTGCTCACTGTGGTGGATTCTTTTGTTGCAGAGCACAGGCTCTAGGTGTGGGCTTCAGTAGTTGTGACTCACAGGCTCTAGAGTGTTGGTTCAGTAGTTGTGATGCATGGGTGTAGTTGCTTCATGGCATGTGGGATCTTTCTGGACCAGGGATTGAACTGGTATCCCTTGCACTGCAAGGTGAAATCTTAACCACTGGACCATCAGGGAAGCCTGGGGTCCCAATAATTTTTAAGAATGTGAAGGGGTCTTGTGATCAGAGTTTGAGAACCACCATCTCAGGAGTGCTATCTTTCAATGTCTTGTAAATTTGTTTTTTCTCTTCCTCCAGCAGTGTCTCTTTTGCACCCATTATAATAAAAAAAACATTTACATAAATGTTGGAATCTGGTACAATATTATAATATTTGTATAATATATGGAAAGAAAACAGTTAAAAAAAAAAGACTTTTGCCAATGCAGTCTATTTTTTACAGGTCTTTCTCTATAAGTCATTTCTATTAACCATGCCTTGCTATAGATGTTTATAACAAAACATTAAAGACTGGGTAGAAAGGAGAAAACAAATTACTCTGCAGAGAACCCAGCAACTCTGCTAAAATACTGTCAGTTATTTATCTACTGTCAGCAGAGGTTGCACACTATAATCCTTGACAAGCTCAGATTCAGAAAGAATGAAGAGAGGGGGCAAGCATTGCATTTAAGGGCCTGTTCTCATGCACAGACATTTTAACACAGATTTAAAGCCAGAATGTATCTTTGAGAAAATGTCACTTTTGATTTTGATACATATCCTAGCAAGCCGACTCTACATTTGGTTGACTTAGTACAAGATATGTTAGAGGCTAACACTATATTTTAGACCATTCATGATCCCAGCGTTGAACTAACACAATGAGGTCAGCATCCCTTCGTGTTGAGAGTTGGCTACTGCAACTGCATGATTTCATGGGCATATTTTTTATGATAAGGATAGGGTGTTATTTTTGTTTTGTCAGGCAAAGTAATGACAGGCTTTAAGAATTTTGTTGCTCTCTCCAGCATCCATTTCTCCTTTATGTTTACAGGGGAGGCAATCATCAATGCGTTCTCTTATTCCAAAACACCTTCTCTCTGGAAAACATGTGTGGCTAAGGCAAAAATGCAACAGACTGGAGAGCATTCTGCAGGATACCCTAAAGAAAACATCCCACCTCAAGCACGTAGTTGAAGTAGCTCATGATGCTGACAGGAACCTGTGAAGTGCCGAATGGGCAGGCTCAAACGAAGGGGCCCAAGCAAGAAACACAACCCTGGTCATTTCTAGTAGAAACAATGGTTGCCTTTAGAATACAGTTCGTATTGACTGGACAATGATATGATTTCTACCCACGTGATAAGAGGTCTAAATAAATGTGTGCTTGTAACTGGGGATGTCTGATGTAGGCTGAACCAGAATTTTAATTTTCTAATTCATATTCACCAATTAAAAATAAACTGTATTTTTATGAGCAAATTTACATAAATCAGATGATAAAGCATCTACCACTAAAGGGTAGGAGTTCAGCTTGCAACATTTGCATATATTCTCCTAAAGAAAATATAGGCGTTTTAGATTCTCATTGAAGAGTCTTGCTGCGTTGGAACTCTAATGGGCTTAGAACAGTAAATTTTGAAGAAACTGATTGCTACCCCTGTAGCTAGTAAATGTCTGCCTAGACCCAGTGGCATTTGAAAAAAGTGTTTTATCATAAAATTATCCCAGCAGAGTCCATTCTGCAAGATAACATCATCATCATCATCATCAGTACTCCATGCAGGACCCAACAGCTCTGGCACAATATTGCCAGTCATTTATCTGTTGTCAGCACAGGTTACACAGAGTAATCCTTGACTGCCTCGGAATTAGAATGTCTTTGATGTCCCCACAAGAGTTTTTTGCCCGAAGGCTTTACCAATGCTCGGCGGCTCAGTGTTTATTCCTCGTAATCTTCCTCTCATCTCCAGGCTAGCAGTGACAGATGGTTATGGGCACACAATAGTATTAAGAGTTTGATATTTTTTTTATGCTGTGCTCTCTGTACAACAAATAGCTATCAGACGCGGGCCAGAGAGCTGACATGGCTCGCTTAGGTAATGGCAAACAAACAGCTCGGGTTGATGCTTTCTGTCATTTCCCCTCCTAACCCTGCTTGTTTTCATTGTATACTCTCAAAGGTAAACTATATTAACCTTATAGACGGTTATTAAAAAGATATATCTATATGAGCATAAAGTGCTTTTCTTTTCTCTTTTTCTTACTCTTTTGATTATGAAAGTAATACTGCTGACATATTGAACAAATATCGAATGTCAACATAAATTTTTAGTGTGTGATAATATCCCCCTTCATATAGCTGTGTGTCAGGCGGGAACCCGCGGATGATGCATAGCAGTAAATAACCCAAACAAAATTAGTTCTCTTGTCAGCTTCTACCTTGTATGTCCCCAGGCATCAGTAAAATTGACTGCACGCTAGATTTTCAAAATTAGCCCTAATGTTAGCTATGTGTCTGGCAACCTCCAAGTTTCCAATGTTCTACTATATTACCCGTAAGGATGAATGTGTTACTTTTATATTTTGGCATTTACTCTTGCTGATGCGGCTTTTTTCCCCTCTTCTCCAAATTAAAAATAATTTAGCTTTAACAATAAGAATGCACACAAACATAATGCCACGTCTCTTTAAGCAACTACTTTAGGCAATTAAATTAAAGCAAAAATATACAAAGGAAGAGAGGGAATTATTCAATTTAATATTGTTAATTTTATTAACACAGCTCTGTCTGATTTTGCACAAAGTATTGGATAATGTGGTTCTCACCCTCCCCCACCCCCAATCAGGATGCTATTTTGCACTAGGAGTCTACCAATTATTTAATTGTGCAGTTGTATGATAACCCAGAACCAAACTTTGTAAACCGATTTTCTCGTAATAAATATTACTTCAGAGACAACCCAAGGTTAGTAGAACCAAAAGAAACACTTTTCAGGAGGGAGTCCATGAGATCTACTTTACCTTGAAACAGGTTAATCTCATCGAGATTCACTGCATTTTAAAATAATACAAAAGGAAACTTGAACAAGGTCACATTCTAAATAAAACATGATTTAAACATAAATGTTAAAACTCCCTTAGAAAGGCTATGCTGGAAGTGTGAGGTTGAACAGACAAATTCAAAACCACATTCCCCATTAACTTTCAATCCCCAAATTTTACGTTCATACATTTAGAGTCAAAGATGAAAAGCCCTTTAGGTACCAGATGCTGCAGATCTACAGGGAGAGCTTCTGGAGTTTTAATGTGCTGGAAGTCAAATCCCCGGCAAAGGCGCTTTGCCCGGCCGGTGTGGTCTGCTCATTACTTCACCTGTAAACAGTTGCTCTCGGAAAATCGGACCTAATGATCAGCCCAGCATCTCTGCAATAAAGAGACCATAATCTGTAGGGGAAGTGAACTCTAATCAGGCCACATGCAGATTAAACTAACTGGGAGGAATAAAAACTAGATTAAAATGTTTATGCCTAATACCAGAAGATTATCAGGACATTTTACCTCTTTAAATCCTAATTTATAGGAGCCAGGGTTAAGTTTATGAGTTTATATTTGGTGCGATTACACACTGCAGTTGATTTTCCTGTTTAGAAAAGACCCTATTGGAAAGCATTTTCCTTAGCACAATGTAGAGGCATTGGAGAGAAGGAAAACAGTTTTATGTGTACTGACATATTTTGTGATAAGTGAAATAAAGGCATCTAGTTGAAACTGGTCAAATCAGTAAATAACAGAAATTGGTTTTGTTTTAATGGTAATACTTTGTTAGCAATATGGAGATATAGTGTTGTGGTAACAGAATATATAAAAAACATGGAATCCTATTTTTATACTTTGAAACTTCTTGAACGAGGTTTGGTTTCCTAGAAGTACCGAACTGCTACTGTTGAACAAGTCACTGCAAGGCATTGTACGTGATTCAAATTTAACCTAAGTATACAAGCATGAATAAAAAGACTCTGAGTGCTGCCATCTTGGCACCCCCTCGAAATGATCTTTTTCTAAAGCTATCAGGACAACAGATTACTAAGTCAATCATCAGAGTATATTTTCTATTACCAGTTCAACAATTTACTAAATTGGTATGTCTTACACTTACCACCTGTGAGGCCAGACAATATGTAATGGTCTTTGTTGATCATCAGCTTCAGCCAAAATGCCACACTGATTTTGTTTATGTTCCCCACAATGGGTGCTTGAATCATCTGAGGAGTTGAATGTTTTCAAGGATGACTCCTGCCTTTCTGAGCAACCCAGGCTTTCTTGTCGTGCAGCGTCACAGGGGCCAGACTTTGAATCAAAACTCTTCAATAAATTCTCAGAACCTCTCAGCTCCTGCTGGAAAGGAAGGGCCGTGGATGGAGCAGTGCCATTGTTTTCTGTGAGGCTGAGTATCTTCCGTAAATGGGCCGCTTTGTGCTTGGGCATGAATCTATTACAAAAGGAAAATGTAGTACACTTTTAGTGAAAATACTATTTAAAATTTGTTCTTTACTTTTCTGTAAGGACATGATGATGGTGTATAAAAACTAAGGGAAAAAACTAAAGATATAACAAAAATTCAACAGAGTGCAAAAAAGCAGTAGTCATCACGAGAAAGTTCAAAAGTTTGAAATTAGATTAGACTGTCTTTGAACGGTTTCCAAAGAGTTTCTGTGGCTATAAAATCTGCCTTGCACATACCATAAAAAATAAGAGTAGAGCAACGGTTTAGCACTCTCTCTTTCCTTGTCTTTCTGGAGTTTTGTGTTTTCCAGTTATGACATGACCCGGTGTTTATTTTCAAGACAAACCTATTCATGAACCTACAAAAGTGCTTGAAACTTCCTCAGTTAACACTGGGCATTTCTGCTCACATGACTCTTCTATACTCCTGGGTGCCTGTACACAAGTTTTATTTAATTGACCTTGCTAATATTTCTTGAAGTATATTTTTTTCGCTACCATCTCACTCCTTTCTTCCCATCATACTTCACGATACAGAGTTCAATGCCTGCTACTTATTGGCAGTAGCAACTACATAAAATGAAACCAAGGAATTCACCATGTACTGACGAGGAAACTGGTAGCCAGAGAGGGAGACAGACATGAGAACATTCAACTAACCAGTGGTAGAACACAGTGTATCAGGAATGGATATCCTAACTTAAAACTGAGAACTAGCGATAACTAGAGATTAATTCTGACTTGGGAATCAGCAAAGCCTTAAAGAGGATTTTAGTTGACTGATTCTGAAAGGCAGAGAAGGGGAAGTTCTGGACTGAGGGAGCCCTGCGATCAAAGGAAAAGGGGATGAAAGAGAATGAACCCTTCCAGGATTAAGATGCAAGCCAAAGAGTCTGGGGCCAGGTCCTGCAGTCTAAGGTCTAGAGAGGCCATCTGGGGCCAGACAACAAGGGTGTCCTCAGGGGCCCTAAGGCCTATCCAGAGACTTGGCGCCTTCCCTGGATGGAAGAGTACATGAAGAAATGGAAAGCACATGCATGTAAGGCCAGGTGGGGAAGAAGAACCATAGAATCAAGGAAAGCAACAAGGAACATCTGGAAGAACAGAAAGAAATCTGAGAGTAACACCACACTACTGAAGTGAATTAAGAGCTCCTAAAGAATGTGTAGAAAAAGAACTAGGAGCTCTTAAAACTGTTAAAAAAAAAAAAAGAGGGTATGTGTGTAAAACACTACGGAGGTGCTATATAGCACCAGAAACAACAGGGAGATTTTGGTTTTGTTATGAAGTAGACCATGGGTTTCCCAGGTGACTAAGTGCCAAAGCATCTGCCTGCCGATGCAGGAGATGCAGGAGACACAGGTTTGATCCCTCGGTTGGAAGGATCCCCGTGAGAAGGGAAATGACAACCCACTCCAGTATTCTTTCCTGGGAAATGCCATGAACAGAGGAGCCTGGCAGGCTACAGTCCAAAGGGTTGCAAAGAGTCAGATGCAACTAAGTGACTAAACAACAACAGGGGAGTCAATTACTGGTTACTCCCAGGACAGTTCATGTTGAGGGCATGGTGGGGGAGGCAGAAACTAGATGCTGGTTAGGGAGTGAGCACAAGGGAGAGAGGGGCAGAGAGGAGGAGAGTGGGGAAGGCAAGGTCAAGTTCTCTTTAATGGGGCAGGTGTCCTCAGGAGTGTTCAGTTGGGGATACTTGCCCAGGGAAGGGGGCAGGATCCCGAGGAAACAGAAAAGTCTTACAAGATGGAAATAGAAAAAGAACACAAGCTGTGATATTGGCAGGCAGCTTGCTGTGGAGGGGAAGTAGGACCTTATTCAAGAGAATGTACTGAACTTTCTTACAAAGTTGAGAGGGGAAGAAGAGAAAAACGGTGTTGATAAAAAAGCAGTTTCAGATGGCAAGTGCAGAATCTAATGCATCCTCAGAGAGTTAGATGAGACTATCTACTTCAGGTGAGGTGAGGAGAGGCAGAGTTAGAGCTTAAGTGAGCTGAGGGGTCAGAATGTCACTGTAGAGTGGGGAAGGGCCATCACTAGTTCTGAAAGTGAGGGCGCATGAACAACACATAGAACAGTGGGGGTTCTGCTGTGACCTGGAAATCCAGTCTGGCTGTGGTGTGCTGTGTTCATTCCAGAAGCTTGATGTGGGGGCCTCTGTGCTTGTTTCATACGGTTTTTCAGGAAAAATCACCTAAATATATATATAATCCACCTACCTGCCCACCACCCATGCACTGTCATAAGCAGATGAAGCAGATATCGCATGTGAAAGTGAAAGCTCCTCGTGTATGACTCTTTGCGACCCCATGGACTACACAGTCCATGGAATTCTCCAGGCCAGAATTCTGGAGTGGGTAGCCTTTCCCTTCTCCAGGGGATCTTCCCAAGCCAGGTATCGAACCCATGTCTCCCACATTGCAGGCAGATTCTTTACCAACTGAGCCACATGGGAAGATACTGCATAGAGACAGATAAAACTCAAATAATGGGGCTAACCCCCTTGATATGCTCCAATATAATAATACATTAATTCTTGATTTAAAATGAAAAAGATGGGAAAAAATCTAAGTGTGTGTATACATATATGCACACACACATATACACACACAGATATAACCTGAGTCACTTTGCAGAGCACCTGAAAATAACACAGCATTGCAAATTAACTACATTTTAATTTTAAAAAAGACCTCTGAATATCTCATTTAGATAATTAGGTTAAGAAAATTTCTTGAATTATAATGAATGTTGTACTAATTTTTTTTTTCATCTATCTACTGATCTCTAAAAACTCAGTGGTCACAACCTCAGTTTTATTAGAACTGCTTTGATAAAAAATTAGAGCATTTATTTTTAAAAAATAGAAAGAAACTTGGGCATATACAGGTTAGAGTTTCAGATCTCACAGATCCAAAATCAAGAAGGGAAGTAACCAACTTTCTTACTGAAATAAATTCAAAATACTGAGGAGATTGTAAGGAACTAAAAATCAATAGGAAAGTTTCCATCAATCACCACAAATGGAAAAAAAAAATGACTGTGACTATGTCCTCAGCTTCTCCTAAACAAATGGGACAAATGATAAGAGAAAGAACATAGGTACATATGTGGAAAACAACAATAAAGCAAGTGGAGTAACCTATTTGTTTATGTCAGATAAAGAGCACAAGGCAAGCTTAAAAAGGATTTTAAAAGAATTACAAACTTGGTGCACAAAGGATTCACAATTAAAAAAAAAAAATCAATGGGCATTGAAACAACATATCCTCATTTTAGAAAACAGTATCATGACCCATCTTGTTAAAAAAATCCATTTATATTGGCCAGCATGTGAGCAAAACTAAAAATTAAAAGAGATGGGAGACTGGCTACAAGGTTGTAAACAATGGGAATCAGTAACTGACAAGGAATTTAGCTGTGGGCAAGGTGCTAGGCTTGCTTTGATTCAACATGTTTCCTAAAGGTTCTCAAGGAAGAACAGAATCTCACCTTAACGCAGGTTGTGAATGACTGACTTGATAGGTAGTGGTGAATAAGGACATGGGAAGATGTGGAGTATTAATGTGGACAGAAATCCAAAACTCAGCTTATTAACATTATGAAATTGACAAAATAAAAATGAACCTGAATGCAGCGGGGCACACTGAACAGACTATTTGGATTTCCTGGAATTTGACCAGAGGAGTCTGTGTGCTGACTGCACCAGCAAACTAATGCTGCTAAGTCATGGAACGTGATCTACAGCGAAGGGAGACCAGTCTGTGGGCACAGAAATACTGTGCAAAAGCTGATTTCATCAGAGGCACCTGATAACTGTATATGTTTGAAAATTAGAGAGTTTTTAGAAGAGCAATAATAATGATTAAGGCAATGGGAGAACTGATTTATGAGGACAGATTAAAGGAGCTAAATATGAATAGCCTGGTTAAGTGACAACTAGAGGGGTACATAATAGGAGTCTCCAAGGAAAGAGTGTAATTATTTATCTGGATACAGCGGGGTATAACTAGGAGTAATGAGATGAAATTAAGAATGGGAAAATTTAAGCTGAATTTCAACAAAAAGTCCCTGATGGTGTAAATTATTAGCTCATGGAATAAATTCCCTATGGAAATGCTATAGCTGGGGAAACTTCATAATGGAACTGGACAAAATACCAATAAATAATATAAGTAATAATCCAGTACTTGAAAGAAGGTGGTTACATGCTATGCTTTCCTTGTTGACTATATCTTCTCATATTTTACCTTAATAATCTATTTAGAGTGATTGTTACCCAAAGAAGTATTTAGACAATTGTCTAAATCTGAAAGGGAATATGTCCTTTAGGTGAGTAAGGCTAAAATTGCTTTAGTTTTCATATACTCTGCAGTAGTAAGCAGAAATAATTTTTTACTACTTTGTTTTAGCAGAGCTGGTCTTGAAGCAAGCTGGACAAACATATTACTGTTTCTAAAAAATAAAACAAAACAATCCTCATCTACCATCCCACACAGTCTATTCTGATTCTCTGTGCCATGAAGCTCATATTTTCAGACATGTTTAATATAAACAATTTATTGCCATAATAGAAATCAAAAAACTTTATTTCAGCTTTTCTAAATGTAGCTCTATGGTCAATTACTTCACATCAATACCAAGATCAAATAGGCATAATACTAACAAGCAGTTTGCTTAATAATAGTCACCACACTAATTAACCCATCCAGAACGTTCTTAATCAGATGCTATTTGTAATGTACAGTTTAAGAGAAAGCTGGCAATAAATGGCTCTATGCTAAAAAAGAAAATAATACCTTACTGATGGGGTGATACTGGCTTTTTTATAGAACTGGACAGAATGTTTGCACTATCCTGGCGGGAACTTAATGAAGTAACTATGCAAATAGGCACATGTCTGAACACTTCCTTTCTCCTCCCCAGCTCCAACTCTGGTGGAGGTGCTAATAGGAAGAGGAGAGGTACTGAGGTAAGAAGGGAAGAGGAGAAAGGAAAGAAGAAAACCAGTGAGCTGCCTTCTAGAGCATATGCCAGGTTTGCCATTTTATCATCCCCCTGATTTTTTACAAACTCTTTATTGAATTTTTTTACAATACTGTTTTATATCTTGGCTTTTTCTTTTGGCTGCGAGGCATGTGGGCTTTTAGCTCCCCAACTAGGGATCAAACTCGAACCCCCTACCTTGGAAAGTGAAGTCATAAGCACTGGACCTCCAGGGAAATTCCCCACCCACCTCCGATTTTTCTTAGAGAAACGTTCAGTTCAGTTCAGTTTAGTCGCTCAGTCATGTCCAAATCTTTGCGACCCCGTGGGCTGCAGCATGCCCCGCCTCTCTGTCCATCACCAAATGCTGGAGTCTACCCAAACCCATGTCCATTGAGCCGGTGAGGTCATCCAACCACCTCATCCTCTGTCGTTCCCTCCTCCTCCTGCCTTCAATCTTGCCCAGCATCAGGGTCTTTTCAAATGAGTCAGCTCTTCGCATCAGGTGGCCAAAGTATTGGAGTTTCAGCTTCAACATCAGTCCTTCCAATGAACACCCAGGACTGATCTTTAGGATGGACTGGTTGGATCTCCTTGCAGTCCAAGGGACTCTCAACAGTCTTTTCCAACACCACATTTCAAAAGCATCAATTCTTCCGCACTCAGCTTTCTTTATAGTCCAACTCTCACATCCATACATGACTACTGGAAAGACCATAGCCTTGTCTAGACAGACCCTTTTTGACAAAGCAATGTCTCTGCTTCTTAATATGCTGTCTAGGCTACTGCCCACCAAACTCATAGAATGTCCTTCCTCTTTCCAAATGTCTCAGAAGACCTATTCAATCCTTTTTTTTTTTTAAACTCTTAGAAAGATTCTGATTACTGTTAGAATGTCCTTCCTCTTTCCAAATGTCTCAGAAGACCTATTCAATACTTTTTTTTTTTTAACTCTTAGAAAGATTCTGATTACTGCAGTCATTTCCAATCTCTTATTAGCCATGGGACCCCACTCCCAACTTCTTTCCAAGCAACAGCCAATCTTTGAAACAGAAGTAGAACCTCCTTTCTGCTGCCTATCCTTCCCCACTTCTGTTCCCCAGTTTAGGTCTAGAGGCATTGCCAAAAAATCCAGTATTGTGTTGAGGGATTTTTAAAGACATAGTTGGAATAAGTACTTTCCAGACCTAAATTTGATTGTTTCCTTGTACCAACCACAACCAAACATACAAACCTAGCACTGGACCTGTAGGAATGGCCAAATGCCTTATTCAGGTTAATCTTAAAACATAAGATTTGAGAGGACCTTAAGCTGATGCTAAGATTGAGGGTAAGCAAAGGAAATGCTCTAGGCTTCTTAGCTAATTTCTGCTGAAGTTGAGAAGCTAGTGTATGTTTAGCTGACTAACAGAAATAATTGGGGAGAAGGCGATAAAATGAAGCAAGTCAAGTCAAGACATTAGGACTGATTCTGTGTTGCTGAAGAGCATGCCATGGCAGAAAAGTATGTCATGTGGACTATATTTATAACAGAAACTATTTACAAATGTCTTTTTGAGAGATTTCAATAAAAAGTACTCACTACATAAGTTCAACTTATAGAATCTCATAAATTAGTACCCACAGGTAAGAGTCCACAAGACAGATGATTAAGTCATGCTTCTCAAAGCAAATCTGGAAGATAGCATGTGAAAAAAAAAATGATGCAAATGAGTGAATGATTAAAGAAACAGAGAGATAGCATAATTGATCAACAATTATTCCAAATATGAGGTAATGAAGAAGGAGGAGAGCCTTAGCAACTGGAATAAGGAAACTGGCAGGCCTGTGGGACAGACAAGGGGAAAGGATAATGAAGAAGCCCAGCATGTGTGCATGTAGCTCAGGCTGGGTGAAAGAGAGCACTGTGGCCACCTCTCTAGGCTAAAGTCTCATAAAGTATGATGTGTTCACCACAAGTTTCATGGGAACATGTGTACTACCCTAGAGAAGGGTTTGTGAGAGATCAAGTTTAGGATATGCTGGGTTAATTAAAGTTAGACATTTCTTTACTACAGAACTTCCCAAAGCACATGTTAGTATGTAAATATGTTGATTCACTCATTCATTCTTTTCATTCAATAAATATTTATTTAATAAAAATTATGTTATAGAAATACTATATTTACTGTTTCCCAAACTTAGCACTCGATGAAACAAGGATGAATCCCCCACTGCACACACACAAAGAAGCACCTTAAGAATTAACATTCAATAAAAGATATCCTGGGAAATAGTTCTTGAGACCATAGGTGGTACATAGCTTTGAGTCAAAAAGCATGGGAAACCAGATGGGTGGTGGCATATTTTATAGAGTAGGGATGACAGAAGGAGGGGTAAAATTCATTTCTGCTCCAAATGGTGAAACTGAGCCCAAAAGCCATACACCAAGGCCACACATCAACAGAGAAAAGGAAGTTTGAAGATATCAGGAAAACTTGTGAAAATAATAACAGAAAAAGACATGGTTCAAGGTTAATATGGATGACAGCAGAAAAAAAAATATATCGTTTGATTTTATCACAGCAATTTCTGTGGATTCCTGGATAGGAACCATATTGAGTATTAAAGGCAAGGGAAATAGGAATCAAAAATAATTTTTCCAAAACCAACTGGGAAGACAAATCCAGGCACTTCAGTGATTGGGTGATTTATAACAAAAGTTCATGGGTGATTTATAACAGAAACTATTCACTGTTTCCAAACAATGTGTTGGAAATTAATTACAAAATTAACATTTTTAGAATTTAGCCACATAAGCAAATATCAAAGATAATTAAAAAATCATGTTGCCCACATGTATCCAATATATCACTTACATGGTAAGCAGATTTATATAAACCTATAAAATATAAAAGTAAAGATCTTAATCTAGCATTCTCATGTGTATACGCATACCCCCTATACTTCTTGCCACACTATCTTCACTAAATAAAGGAATCACAAACAAGGAAGTCTATCATAATTAAAACTAGATGTTTGAAGACCACAGCATTAAACAAAAAGATTTGTGCTTGGTGGTTGGTTGTAGGATGGCTGCTCTTCTTTACTGGAGATGGCTAAGGGCTAATATTCATAAAATAGATGGCACATGTCGACGAAGGCGGTTTCAACAAGAAACTCCTGGCAGAACATAATTTGAACAAATTTGAATCACACATGAGTCAGTCACAATCCACATGCACATAGCATAAATGCTTTGGGGGAACAGCCATCCAACACCACCATGGCTGGTTAGGCCATGTCATTTATTTTTTTGATTTTGAATTTATTTTTATTTACTTATTTGGATGTGTCTGGTCTTAGTGGCAGCACTCGGGATCTTTGATCTCCACTGAGGCATGTGGGGTCTTTAATTGTGGCATGTGGGATCTAGTTCCCTGACCAGGGATGGAACCTGGGTCCTCTGCATTGGAAGCATGGAGTCTTAGCCACTGGACCATCAGGGAAGTCCCTGGGTCGTGTCATTTAGATGCTCAAGTTCTGTGCCTGAACCAAATTTTAACTCCCATGGTGCAAATTTTCAAAGCCAATGTGCAACACTGACAGTCTGAGAGGATACTGAACAAGAGTGTCTTGCTTAGACTATGAAGAATCTGTTTTCTGACAAGATAGGAAAACATGATCCATAGAAACCAACCTCAGTTAAAATTAACAAGCAAACTCTACTTGTTAGTCTGAGAAATGCATGCTGAAACTGAAAGCATATTTATGGTTATCAGACTGGCCTCATTATCCGTGTATGGTCCCGGATATGACACATTTAGTCAAGACAGCATCTTCTCTTGAAGGCTGCCAAAAAGAGAAGTTTCAGCTTCCTCTCTGTTGTTTAAGGTCCATCATTTTCTGATGTCTGTCCTTTAGATAGCTGGCATATATGAATGTCATAAAGAAAAGACAGTTATGTCCCCATGAGTCTATTTCTTTTATATATTTTTTAACCAGCATTTCTAAGAATCATTTCTAAAAATCTAATGCATTCTCTTTACCTTATTTATACCAATAATTTACATGGCTTCTTCTGGCAACAGAGTTTATGTAATTAGTATTAATTAACAAATAATTATGCCTCAATTCCTCATTTTCTTATTTAAAAATTCTTATCAGAGTTTATTTACAGTGTTGTATTTGTTTCAAGTATACAGAGAAGTGAATCAGTTGTACATACACATATATTCACTTGTTTTAGATTCTTTTCTCATATAGGTCACCACAGAATATTGAGTATAGAGTAGGTCCTTACTAGTTATCTCTTTTATATATAGTAGTGTGTATATGTCAGTTCAGTTGAGTCGTTCAGTCATGTCGGACTCTTTGCAACCCCATGGACTGCATCACGCCAGGCCTCCCTGTCCATCACCATCGTGAGTTTAATCAAACTCATGTCCACTGTGTCAGTGATGCCATCCAACCATCTCATCCTCTGTCGTCCCTGTCTCCTCCTGCCTTCAATCTTTCCCAGCATCAGGGTCTTTTCAAATGAGTCAGTTCTTCACATCAGGTGGCCAAAGTATTGCAGTTTCAGCTTCAACATTAGTCCTTCCAATGAATATTCAGGACTGACCTCCTTTAGGAAATATGTATGTGTATATGTCAATCTCTCTTAATTCCAAAGCATTTTAGATTGTATACATTGATAATATAACTGCTTACTGGTATGAACAGTTTGTTTTATGCAATTTTATAAAATCTCTTTATGATACACTCCTCCCATACAGAAAACTTAAGGTCCTTATCAATGTATGAGATTAGGAAAAGCTATCTTGCATGTTGCCACAACCCACGTTTATCAAATCCAGAGCCATCCTTGTGAACATATGTATACTTACTTTTCCTGACTCACATTCCTCACAAAAAAGTGCAAAGAACAACAAAACCCTCTAATTTACACAAGGTTTACTGTAGTAATTCAACACAGTTAACAAAGTTGTAGGATAAACTGCAAACAGTGCACCTTTATTTTCCTATCTCTTTTTTAAATATGCTCCACCCACTGGTGGTTAACTCCCTAAGATCTTAATACTACTTTCTGACTACCCAGGTCCCCCATCCCCTCCTCCTATTACCATGCATCCCTTTGCAGCCTATCCTGGAACTA
Source organism: Cervus canadensis (assembly GCF_019320065.1). Lineage (NCBI taxonomy): Eukaryota > Metazoa > Chordata > Mammalia > Artiodactyla > Cervidae > Cervus > Cervus canadensis. Next base: position 24,775,451 of record NC_057400.1, read on the forward strand.
AGTCCCTCTTTGGATCTACCTTGAATCACGCAGTGCTCTTCACTCTTGGGCTTCTGGAAACTAACCTTAAATTCCCACAATGTATTAATCACCTTCCCTGCTCAATACATTACACCTTACACCTTTGCAATACCTTAACTGAAGGGAGCTAATTACAAATGGGATGATTTCAGGTACCACAGTAAGCCTATGAGAAAGATTCTTTCGGGAGGACAGGTGGAGAATCTCTGTGAAGCACCTTAAAGTAAGTCCATTCAAGCAATGGATATGTTGAAGAGGGGAGAACTCAGGTGGTATTGGTACAAAGGACTGCATTGGCATTTCCTATATCTGTGAATTTATACAAATCACTTAATTTCTCTGAAGCTCAGTTTTCTAATCTATGAAATGGGATAGTATCTGTTTTTGCACATTTCTTGAGAGGATTAAAAGAGAGTTGGTATTGATGTGTAGATAAGCTAAGTAAGTCAAAGTTTCGCTTTCTTTGCACTTTACGTAACATCCATACTTAGGGAGTTATTCCTACGGCCATCTTCGGTAACACTGGGTTTTCCCAGTTAGGAAATGAGTCACTGTGTTGAATCAGCTAGCAAATATTCATTTGACAAATATCTGAACTCCTTGTATGAGCAAGAGGTTATGTCTATATTTACAAAGCTTTTACAGCATACATAGTGATATTTGATACTTATTTTGGTCTCTCAGCCACAGAGATTGAAAACTATCCATATTATCTTTAAACTAAATTATATTTACTGATTCCACTACTAAAATGATATAAGTTTTCCATTTAAACATAACAATTTGCTCATCATTTGTTTCATTAATAACTCAGAAGTGAAGTTTTAAAAGCATCTATTCATTCACCCCACTTAATTTAATGATAGTATAAAAAAATGAAAAAAGTTCCCAAATGTGAATATGAAGTAATTTTTTTCAAGTAAGAGGAAGAGGCTGTTCCACATAGACCCAGGAAGCTGCTTTGTATGGATTAATCTTGTTAGCCAGTACATGTTCACATTACTCTGGGAATCCATTTCTTCTATAGCATCAATAAAGCATTGAAGGAAAACTCTAAAAATGATCTCTAATCTATGCCACAGATTTTTTGGAAGCCATTATTTGGAAGTTGAAAGCAAGACAGTAAAATGTGCTCATACTGAAGAAAGGATCACTTCCTTTTTTCCAGGCAAAATAAGAATTCCTTTATGGCAGTTTCCAACTGGAGAGTTTCCTTTAGAGCATGGTATCATTTCATGGGGGCTATGGATTGAAATGTGTTCCCTTAAAATTCATATGTTGAAGACCTAACTGGGAATGTGACTAAGTTTGGAGCTAGAGTCTTTAGGAGGTACGTGTGAGCATGCTAAGTTGCTCCAGTCGTGTCCAACTCTTCGTAACTGCATGAACTGTAGCCTGCCAGGCTCCTTTGTCCACGGGGATTCTCCAGGTAAGAATACTGGAGTGGGTTGCCATGCCCTCCTCCAGGGGATCTTCCCAACCCAGGGATTGAACCTGTGCCTCTTGAGGCTTCTGCATTACAGGTGCATTCTTTACCGCTGAGCCACCGCAGAAACCCCTCTTTAGGAGGTAAGTAGGGTTAAGTAAGGTCATAAGGATTGTGCCATAATCCAATAGGACTGTGGCCTTAAAAGAAAAGGAAGAGATCTCTCTCTCTCTCTCTCCCCTTGTCTCTCTCTCTCTCTCTCTGCCACATGTGAGGATGCAGCCAGAAGGCAGCCATCTGCAAGTCTGTAAGACAGCTCTCCTCAGAACTAGCTATTCTAGCACCCTCATCTCAGACTTCCAGCCTCCAAAATTGTAAAATAAGTTCCGTTGTTTAAACCACCAAGTCTATGGTATTTTGTTATGGCAACCCGAGATGATGAATACAACGAGACATTATTGTGGAAAAGAGAAAGAGTCAATACTGAGATGAGTGAAATTTCCTGAAAAGAGTATCAGGAAAATGATGGAGTAGGAGGTACGATGTCCATGTTGACAGATCGTGACAGCAACAGAATACTGTACAAGACGAGAGAGCTGACCATCAAGACTGATAAGAGAATCTAGGGGATGCAAAGAAGAAAATGTGTGAATTTCCTTGTGAAACAAAAATCTTCCTTTTATTTTGTTTTTTTACTAAAAATAAATTTTAAAAGTATAGAAAATTGAGTTTAGGAGAGAATTTTTCTTAACAGTTTGTTCAGTTGCGAAGATATTTACTTAATCTCTTTAAACCTGGGTTTTCTCATACATTCAGTGAGAATGAGACCAGTCCCCTGAACTTCTCAAGGAAGGAGGAGGATCAAATTTCTAATCTAATTTATTAATTATCTTATAATTATTAGGAGGCAAAAAGGTATACTGGATCAGGCAGGTCTCTAGGGATGTCACGTAGTTTTAAATTCAGGACGCTGCCACTGATTAGCTGCCCTGGGGAAAGAGCTTCCTCTCACTCGGTTACCCCATCTGTAAAATGGGGTTAATAACAATGCCGCTGAGCAAGGTTCTATTTTCCATGCTGTGTGGCACCTCGTGAGAGGTCAGTAAATACTATCATTTTTTATTTTTGATAGTAATGAAGATCATCATCACTTTGTTGTTATGGTTACTAACAAGACAATGTTCTAAAAAGTCCAGTTTCTGACTCAACAGGCCCTTTCACAGTTAAACTACTTAAAAAATTAGAGACCCATGCCTTTTTCAAGATGCATTTTTCTTGTTAACTCTCACAAGTTTACACTTAGCCATCCATTTAAGGCAGGCATTTTAATATGGTACCTTATTTTCATTTGTATACTAATCAAAGATTTGGGCTCTGCCTAGAGGCACATTAATTACAAAAAGGCTCAATGTTATAAATCAAACAAATATACTCCTCCCTTCATATTATTTGTTTCCTTTTTTCTACCTTAAGCCTTCCTTTGTCCTTCCTTTTATTTCTTCATTTTTCTAACTGAGAGTTTCCCTCTTTCCCCTTCTTAAAGCTGCATAAACCAGAAAACTAAAACCAGGAAATTTAAAACATCAGTTTCCAGGTCTCTGAAGCATGAACAGATGGGCATCAAAAATCCAGTCCTTTTTTTTTTTTCCTCCTTTTTCATTTGCCTACCCACAACCTGAATAAATCAAAATTACCAGCAAATCCAACTTCCAGCACACCCCGTTCCCCACCACTTTGTTTTGCTACCACATTAAATGCTACAGCACTAAGTACTGATTTACTTCAAGTTCTGGTTGTACTGTTGTCTAAAATTTTTAAGCCACAAAAACTGTTTTTATTCTGAACTAATATTTGAAGATACAATTTTGTTAATTTTACATCTGAAATAAAGCCTTTAAATGTACAAAGTGAGTGTATAAGCACTTCCACTTTCTTCAGGTTTTCTATACTTTCCACTATTTCTAAGTTTGGAAAAGAGGCTGTAAAAATATAACAGATGGGTAAACTGCTCAGCTATCACTAGAATATAACCAAATCTTGAAGGTAGAGAAAGACTTAAATACTCAGTGAAAATACTGCCTGAAAAAGGTCAGAACAAAAAACCTCACTCAACATTTAAACAAATCGGAATGCCTACTATGTACAAAAGATGATGCTGTGAAAGTGCTGCACTCAATATGCCAGCACATTTGGAAAACTCAGCAGGCACAGGACTGGAGTAGGTCAGTTTTCATTCTAATCCCAAAGAAAGGCAATGCCAAATAATGCTCAAACTACCGCACAATTGCACTCATCTCACACGCTGGCAAAGTAATGCTCAAAATTCTCCAAGCCAGGCTTCACCAGTGCATGAACTGAGAACTTCCAGATGTTCAAGTTGGATTTAGAAAAGGCAGAGGAACCACAGAGCAAATCATCAACATCTGTTGGATCACTGAAAAAGCAAGAGTTCCAGAAAAACATCTACTTCTGCTTTACTGACTATGCCAAAGCCTTTGACTGTGTAGATCACCACAAACTGTGGAAAATTCTTAAAGAGATGGGACTATCAGACCACCTGACCTGCCTCTTGAGAAATCTGTATGCAGGTCAGGAAGCAACAGTTAGAACTGGACATAGAACAATAGACTGGTTCCAAATGTGGAAAGGAGTACATCAAGGCTGTATATTGTCACCCTGCTTATTTAACTTATATGCAGAATACATCAGGAGAAACACTGGGCTGGAGGAAGCACAAGCTGGAATCAAGATTGCCAGGAGAAATATCGATAACCCCAGATATGCAGATAACACCACATTTAAGGCAGAAAGTGAAGAACTAAAGAGCCTCTTGATGAAAGTGAAAGAGAGAGTAAAAAGTTGACTTAAAACTCAACATTCAGAAAACTAAGATCATGGCATCTGGTCGTATCACTTCATGGCAAATAGATGGGGAAACAGTGGAAACAGTGACAGACTTTATTTTTTGTTGGGGCTCCAAAATTACTGCAGATGGTGACTACAACCATGAAATTAAAAGACGCTTGCTCCTTGGAAGAAAAGTTATGACCAATCTAGACAGCATATTGAAAAGCAGAGACATTACTTTGCCAACAGAGGTCCATCTAGTAAAAGCAATGGTTTTTCCAGTAGTCATGTATGGATGTGAGAATTGGACTATAAAGAAAGCTGAGAGTCAAAGAATTGATGCTTTTGAACTGTGGTGTTGGAGAAGACTCTGGAGAGTCCCTTGGACTGCAAGATCCAACCAGTCCATCCTAAAGGAGATCAGTCCTGGGTGTTCATTGGAAGGACTGATGCTGAAGCTGAAACTCCAATACTTTGGCCACCTGATGTGAAGAACTGACTCATCTGAAAAGACCATGATGCTGGGAAAGATTGAGGACAGGAGGAGAAGGGGACAACAGAGGATGAGATGGTTAAGTGGCATCACCAACTCAGTGGACATGAGTTTGAGTAAACTCTAGTAGTTTGTGATGGACAGGGAGGCCTGGCGTGCTGCAGTCCATGGGGTCGCAAAGAGTCTGACATGACTGAGTGACTGAACTGAACTATGTGCAAGGCAAACAGCCAAGATGTCCTCATAGAACACCCAATGGGGTCGGTGCTCCAATCAGGGTAGAGTTAGATATTACGATGATGAGAACCCAGTGCTGGGGAGGGGGTAACACCATGTAAGGCTCTCTAGAGAAGGTGATCTTTCAGCTGAGACCTCTATGATGATTATAGTGTAGTCAAGTATGAATGTAAGTGGTGATTTCTGTTATGAACAATAATAGCACATGCAAAGAGTCTGGGAATAAAACATAGTACAGGGGTAAAAATGGAGAAGGAAATGGCAACCCGCTCCAGTTTTCTTGCCTGGAGAATGCCATGGACAGGGGAGCCTGGTGGGCTCCGTCTATGGGGTCGCACAGAGTCGGACACGACTGAAGTGACTTAGCAGCAGCAACACTGATGTGGACATGCCACAATAAAACATCTGAATTCCTACGAGAAAGGTCACCGGTCAGGAAGTCCTGTCTCTGAAATTCTAATCATTTTTTAAGGTCTCACCTCAAATATGAACGGAGACACATGGACCACCAGATGTTTGAGGAAAATTTTTAACATAAAGTTAATATGATAAAGCAAACAAATGGAAAAGAGGAACTTAGCGGAAACTGAGACATGGAGAGAAGAAGCAAACTTTTAAAAAATCCTATAATATCCATAAAGATAAAATAAGGATTTTTGCATATATGGTGGGAGAAATAGGATGCAATAAGAAAGTACATTTAAGAATAAGAAAGAGTGTCTGCAAATAAAAATAAAAAAAAAATCAACAGAAGAGTTAGAAGATAAAGTTGAGAAAATCTTACAGAAAGCAAAACAAAAATAAAGATGACAATAGGAAAAAAGATAACAAAATAAGGTCAATCTTAGGTTCCATAACGATGAATAGGCATTGCAGAACACACATACTGAGAAAATCATGGGGGAGAAAAATAATAAAAAAAAAAATAACAAAAATCCAATCCAAGTAGAATCATTATGGAATTTCAGAAGATCTGGAGTTAAAAAAAAAAAAAAAAAGCCAATACTTTCTGGGAGAGTGAACGGGATGAATCACATCCAAGTTATCAGAAACAGACGGGAATGAGGCTTTTCAATAGGAAATTCAAAAGTAGATAACAATGGAACATTACCTCAAACTTCTGAGGAAAAATGATTTTCAATGAAAGCTCAAAACTCTGTTAAGCATTAATTAAATGTGATGCAGGACAAAGCCATTTTCAGACAAGTAAGGTCTTAAGAAATTTTAGCTCCAATATACAATAAAGGACAGAAACGGTATGGATCTAACAGAAACTGAAGATATTAAGAAGAGGTGCAAGAATACACTGAAGAACTATACAAAAAAGATCTTCACGATCCAGATAACCATGGTGGTGTGATCACTCTCCTAGAGCCAGACATCCTGGAATGCAAAGTCAAGTGGGCCTTAGGAAGCATCACTATGAACAAAGCTAGAGGAGGTGATGGAATTCCAGTTGAGCTATTTCAAATCCTGAAAGCTGATGCTGTGAAAGTGCTGCATTCAATATGCCAGAAAATTTGGAAAACTGAGCAGTGTCCACAGGACTGGAAAAGGTCAGTTTTCATTCTAATCCCAAAGAAAGACAATGCCAAAAATGTTCAAACTACCACATAATTGTACTCATCTCACATGCTAGCAAAATAATGCTCAAAATTCTTCAAGCCAGGCTTCAACTGTATGTAAACTGAGAACTTCCCTATGTTCAAGCTGGATTTAGAAAAGAAAAACCAGAGATCAAACTGCCAACATCTGATTGATCATAGTAAAAGCAAGAGAGTTCCAGAAAAACATCTACTTCTGCTTTACTTGACTATGCCAAAACCTTTGATTGTGTGGATCTCAACAAACTGTGGAAAATTCTTAAAGAGATGGGAATATCAGACCACCTAACCTGCTTCCTGAAAAACCTGTATGCAGGTCAAGAAGCAACAGTTAGAACTGGATGTGGAAAATGGACTGGATCCAAATTGGGAAAGCAGTACGTCAAGGCTGTATATTGTCACCCTGCTTACTTAACTTATATGCAGAATACATCATGCGAAATGCTTGCCTGGATGAAACACAAGCCGGAATCAAGTTGGCAAGGAGAAATATCAATAACCTTAGATATGCAGGAGATACCACCCTTATAGCAGAAAGTGAAGAGGAACTAAAAAGCCTCTTGATGAAAGTGAAAGAGGAGAGTAAAAAAGTTGGCTGAAAACTCAGCATCCAGTCTCATCACTTCATGGCAAACAGATGGGAAAACAATGGAAACAGTGACAAACTTTATTTTCTTGGGCTCCAAAATCACAGCAGATGGTGACTGCAGCCATGAAATTAAGCTTGCTCCATGGAAGAAAAGCTATGACCAATCTAGACAGCATATTAAAAAGCAGAGACATTATTACTTTGCCGACAAAGGTCTGTACAGTCAAAGCTATGGTTTTTCCAGTAGTCATGTATGGATGTGAGTGTTGGACCATAAAGAAGGTTGAGCATCAAAGAATTGATGCTTTTGAACTGTGGTGTTGGAGAAGACTCTTGAGAGTCCCTTGGACTGCAAGGAGATCCAACCAGTCCATCCTAAAGGAGATCAGTCCTGGATGTTCATTGGAAGGACTGATGCTGAAGCTGAAACTCCAATACTTTGGCCACCTGATGTGAAGAACTGACTCACTGGAAAAGACCCTGATGCTGGTAAAGATTGAAGGCAGGAGGAGAAGGGGATGACAGAGGATGAGATGGTTGGATGGCATCACCAACTTTATGGACACAAATTTGAGCAAGGTCCAGGAGTTGGTGATGGACAGGGAAGCTTGGTGTGTTGCAGTCCATGGGGTCACAAAGTGTTGGACACAACTGAGTGACTGAACTGAGATACCTTTCTTGAGGAGGTACTGGTGGATATACCCCCACTAGAATGAGAAAGTAAAAGAAGAGAAAAATGTGGGATCCAGAGAATAGTTGACTCAAGTGTCCAGAGAGCAATAAGAAAGAACAGGAGCAAGAGAATCTAGGCCTCCAGGATGGAGGTGTCCAAGGATAAAGAATGGAAATGATAAGCTTCCTGATGTGTCTGACCATATTAAAAAAAAATATTTAGTGATGGTGACAGAGCTGGGAATGGGTTTGTGATAATGACTCAGAAATCAAGCAAATAAAACTAAAGCAATATTTACCTCCGGGAAATAGTGAAGAGTGGTTCAGTAAAGGAAACCTCATCACAGAAAACAGTGATGCTCAAAAGGGAACAACTTTATATAGTGATAATGCTATAGATGCAGAGTATTTAAGGAACCAAAAGTTGAGATACAGCTATACTGGAAGGCTAGGGAGAGGGAAAATGTGTGTGTGCTTCCATGTGTATATGCTCATACTGTAAGACAGCTAACTAAATCACCATTTCTACAGGTTGGAAAGTCAACAGATAATATCTCATATTTTAGAACATCAAAATATAGCAAGGTAAGAAACAAAAATTCTGTTAAGTGGTAGCCTCAATGCGGGAAGGAGGTTGAGGTGAGATGAACTGGGGAAAGGAATTTTGCTGTATCTTACAGACCTTTTTTGCACCCTTTAACTTTTAAAAATCAAATATATGTTTTAGTTCGAGAATTCATGATTTAATTGATAATCTCTAGAAATTTCTTATCAAAATCTCTTTGATTTTTGCTTCCAATATTTTCTATAATTTTCCTTCTGAAACTTCTACTAGATATACACAGAATTCTTACTGCTTTATTCCTTAAGATCTAGCTTCTCGATCACTAATTCTCTCTTCACATATCTAATACTTAAGACATCCACCGGTTAATTTTAATGAATATATAAAACTTCTGTTTAGTTCTTCCAAAAATACACACCAGGCTTTTATAGTACCTTTTATATCTCATGTTTTCAACCTTTTATGCTATTAACTGTTTCAAAGAGCTACTTTATCTTCTTTATACAGAAGTTCTAGTATCTAAACTTATCAAGGGTCCAATCTTATAGTAAGTTTTTAGAGCTAATTTCTAACTTGCTACACTAGAATAGATATTCAACAGGAAACACCAGAAGAGAAGAAGGTTTGAAGGAGAGATTGGAGTGATGATTAATTCACATTTTGGTAATGATCACTATGCCTGGGAAGAGCTAAAAATTCACCAAAGTGAGGCAATGGAGAAAAGTTGTGCCCAAGTTTTATTCTTCCTTAAAAAAAAAAAAAAAAACACTCACCATTTAAAAAAATTCTAATATATTTCCTTAGGCAATAAGCAGATATTTATAGAGCACCCACTCAAACTCAAAATTCTGCTGTTATAGGAAGAAGAATTAGAAGAAAAATCAGACATTTTAACATATGGCTGGATTTCCCTCTTCTAAGCTTTTTGAAGAATTGTTTAAAATTCACAGCAACCCAGTTACCTTTCAGGACTTGCTGAACATTATTTTGAAGTTTAACATTATTTGCAGAAGAAGCTTTTACTCTTCACCTTGAAGTGTCATTTTTTGAACAGTGGGCAAAGATTTTCAGTACAGACTCTTTCATTCACAGTTTATGCTAACATTATTGTGAGTCACAAACATAGAGACGTACAAACATCTCCTTAAATACTGAAGTGGATAAAAGTGGAGATGGTATACTTTAAAGACACAGTAAAAGCCCTAGAAAAACTAAGTATTCAGAGAAATTCTCATATAAAACACAAAATGTCTTCTAATCTTAAAAATGTTATTCTGTAATTTAGCTGTATTGACAGTCTGCGTCTTACTGGCCTGGGCTATTTTAGAGTACTGCATATGCTACCTGAACTGTCAATACAAGCCCTAATTTATACCCATTTAACACTTCAATAATATATGTCAGGGCATAACTGAGTTCTAAGGAAGTCAAAATCCACATTATTCTAGAACTGTATGTTATTTTGGAAGTACAGACAGCAAAAGGCCTCATGGCCCTACAGTAGACTGCCAAAGGCCATTTAAAACCAATCATGTGTCGATGTATTCCAACAGAGAATTATAGATAATAAACCAGTGAGATAGCAAAGTCTCACTACACTATTATCTTTAAGCCAGAAATAACATTCCAATTTTATAAAACTGGAGTTAAAACAAGCATTATTCTTTGCTTTCCTGCAGTAAATAAATGAGAAAAATCAACATTATTGTCTCACAGGTTTATGGTGCACAGTGGTTGCACCATAGACTTTCTGAATGAATGAATGCCTTGGAAAAAGGAAGTAGGATAGGTTAGGCATAAGCTCTCTACGCTTTTCTGGGACCTGATTGTTTCTGTATACTGATGTGTGGTTTGGGATTTTGAGTATGTTTTATTTGGGTAGTTTGCATATATGAAGTAGAAAGAGGTAAGGTTGGTTGAAGGGTAATTATTTGTTGATGGAAGAATATAAAAAGTTTAAACAGCTCAGCTATTGCTTAAGCAAACTCAGCTCTTCATTCCTGATCTACAATGCAAATAGTATACAAAATAAGGTTTCATTAAAGAGTGGCTGTCACATCAATAGGAAGGAGAATGAAGACCTGCTATGCAGGATTATTAGATATATTGAATTTGTTGTCACCACGATCAACAAAATACTGCTTCTAAGGACTACACACTGTGACACAGAAATAGCTTTGCAATACAGAACACTAGTTTGATTTTTTTCATTTTATTGTAATGGAGCTATACATACCTCTAGAAGAAATGAATGTCAATTTATTGATGGCTTAGGACACTATTTTTTTTAAGTAATATACTAATCAAAAAACATCTGTGATAACTGGCAATTCATTCTGAAAAAAAAAATTAGAAACTTTCTATCACATGATATCTATCTCCACAACACAAAATAACTCTGTGTTGTATGATGTGGAGTGGGACTTTTCCTATCATCTTGGTATTTCCGCTGAGGTCCTAACACTGAGGATATATACCTATGAATGCTAAAGAGGTGCTGCCATATTTCCCCAGGACTTGCTAAAGGTAGAAATATTGGCCCCATGACTCTTATAGGTAATTCTCTAACAGTGAAAGTAATAGGAGAAAATTCACAGGAGTAGGTGTGCTCCATGAGAACCTCCCATGGAGACTTGGGATGGTAACCAGAAGGGAAGGCTGGCTTCTCTTTCCCCAAAATGTATGACTGTCAAGCTGCCAGAATTCAAAAGCTTGCCTCCTCTTGCTCCCAGAAAAGAGCTCTTGGAGAACTAATGTATGCCCCCATAAAATGTGGGACACCGACCCTGATGATAGCCCGACTTCAAGATTCTAAAGATAGGAGGCTGTATGAAGTTGTCCTCAGGGAGAGGTGAGGAGAAAGGGCAGCAAAGAAGGCAGCCTCCATTTTTACCATTTTGATGGGAAAAGGTACCTGATCTTTTTCTCCCTGTGGTTCAAGGGGAGGGGAGTCATGAGCCATATTGAAAGGACTCTGCTTAGGAAGGCTCCTTCAGTACAAGGGACATTCTCTTGGGATTCAGAGCTGAGAGAAGGAAGTGATTAGAGATCATCCAGGGAGGGTTTCCTGTACGACAGGCAATATCTGGATGAGAGGTCTCCACAGGACTGTCTCAAAAGGAAATCAGTCCTGAATATTCATTGGAAGGACTAATGCTAAAGCCAAAGTTCCAAATAGTTTGGCCGTCTGATGTGAAGAGCTGACTCATTAGAAAAGACCCCAAAGCTGGGAAAGAGTGAAGGCAGAAGGGGATGACAGAGGACGAGATGGTTGGATGGCATCACTGACTCAATGGACAAGAGCTTGAGCAAGCTCCAGGAGTTAGTGAAGGACAGGGAAGCCTGGCGTGCTGCAGTCCATGGGGTTGCAAAGAATCAGACAGGACTGAGCAACTGAACAACATGTGCCACACAGAAGTGCTGGCATTTGGCTACTGCCTGACAGAAGGCATTTGATACTCAAAAAGACTTTCAAAATAATAATAATAATAAAAGAGATTCTCAAATAGCACCAGTATATAATAAGCCTTCATCTCTTTTCCTCCAGTCCCTCTTCTCAGTCTAGACCCTGCTGCAGGAATTTAAAGAGAAGGGTGGGAGGCATGAAAAGACGTGTATGTAACTGACTTACTGGACTCAGTGGCTATAATGAAAGAACAGCTTTACATCCCCTTCTGCCACTGCCTTCAAACACACCTCCACGTCTCCTTTTCCTTCCTATTGGTAACACTCTGGCAGATACCCTGGCTTTCTGGCTTGTGATTCTTTTTCTCTCATACCATTAGCACTTCTTTTTTTTTTTCTCCCTCCCATATTATAAACTAAGAACAGGAAAGGCCTTTTGAAACATGGCACTTAAAGCTAGAAACCACAAAAGTATAGATTTGTCTGTGCAAAAGTAAAATATTTTAATAAATCAAAAGCTTCATAAATTCAACTGAAAAACAAGTGAAAGGAATATTTGAAACATACATGACTTAGTAAACTCTTAGAAATCAATGGGGTTAGCTGTTCAGCGATCCCAAGTTCAATTAGTTCTGCTATTGTGTTACCCAGTAGTTATGTGATGGTGGGCAATTCACTTAACATCTCTGGGCTTCAGTTTCCTCAACTATGAAATGAGATTAATACCAGTATCCATGGGTTCTGGGGCGGATTAAATAAAATAATTGATGTAAAGCTCTCAGCACAGTGTCGGACAAACAGTATGTATTCAAATAAATGTCAGCTTTGAATCCTCATCACCATCATCAGTCTCCAAGTGGTAAGTGAAAAAGTAGTAAAAATTAGTTTATAAGCATTTTTTCGCCTGTATCGCTATAGTTTTCCACATTGAGCATGTGTTGCTTTGGGAGGAAAAATACACAAACTATTTCAATTAAAATATAAGAATAAAGGCATTTGTGAGTCTTTGCCAAGTTTACAAAGCTGAGAAAGCTGCATGTTTCTCACTTGGGCTATAGAGGATCATCCTGCTTAGTTTGTTACATGTAATGTCCCTACAAGTTACTGAATAGGCAAAATGGTTCTGTTCCAACATAGGTAAGAACCATCTGGTCATTCAGTGACAGAAGTAAATATCTGAGCATGAATTATGTTTCCACTGGTCAGTATATATACACACAAGACATGTGAAAGGCATCAAAGCTTTAAAAAACATTCACAAGACTAGAATGAAACATTTTGTATCACGGCTTTATGCCATGTTGTCACGTCAGGTTGTACTTATTTATCATATCACTTCATTTAGTCTAATAAAAAATTGCTCCCAGGACTCAGTTTCCTTTACTGGCATCGCCATTCATTCTGGGCACAATTTTATAAAAACGAGGCGAATGGAAAGATACTGATGTCATTGTAAGATGAAGCAAAACCACATGAGAAGCCCTGGCTCTGGTGCTCATTTAGGTCCCATAGAAGTAAGAGAGAAGAAGTTTTGGGATGTATGTGTCACAGTATTTGAAATGGCTGCCCTCTACAAACAAGCCCAATTTACCAGAGAAGAACAAATAAGGTAGAAGGGGGTTTCAGTTTTTAAACTACATTGCTAAGCACACATTTGCTTCTAAACTTAAAAGCAGTGCTGAGTCGCATTTGGACAGAGTTATAGCATTGCTTTAAACACACACGCACACCCAGACGCACACACACCATGGAGGTAATTCAGTTACTCCTGCTGCACAGATGTGCACAAGAATGCTCTAAGTGATTAAGATAGGGCTTTAAAGTTAGTTAATTAGAAACATATCTCTTTCTGTGATCAACACTGATAGTAACTCTGAGTTCTGATTGGTGGAAATGTAAGTTTAAATTTAGATTTAAAATGTAAGATGCACAGATAACCCTTGGACCTGCTTTTGTGTTGAACTGTCTTAGAACGAGGGGCTTTAGTATCTAAATGCCTTCGATCAAGGCTAACAGTTTAAAAAAAGATAATTTTGCTCATCTGATACTATTAAACTGAGATTCCCATAAATACCATTTGTTTTTTCTTGGAAGGAAGGATAACAAAAATCATGAATGTTATATTTTAAATCCTATCTTGACAGAAATAAATTGTTACCACTGTAACAAAACCCACACCACTCTACTCTGATTATTGGGGTGATCCTTTTTTAAAAAGCCATAGGGTCATTGAGAGAGTAAAATTCAATAATCAATAGGAAACTTCAGCATAGTGCTTGGCACATGTAGCTGCTTAATAAAGTTTCAGTTTTGCAGAAACAAAGGTGATTGTTAGAGAAAGTGAACCTAGAGAGTTATAAGTATGTGCCTATTTATAACTTCAAGTTATATTTTCTATACTGGACTTAAATATCAACCTCTGAGTGTCTGTGTCATGCTAGAAGAAGCATTTCTGCCATTGGAAACTTTAAGGTTACAATTGTGTGAAAAGTCCCAAAGGTCAAATGAAGCTGCTTCCCACTGGCCTCACACCCCTGACCAAAGTCACACACACAGAGGACACAGGGTCACGCCCCATCTCCCGGGGCCATATTGAGAAGATCTTGCCTCCATGGATGAGCAGAGCAATCCAAGTTCCCTAGTTGAATAAAGAATAGACAAACACCTAACAAACATGTTATCATCTATCACGTAAGTGTTACCCTTTTACTGGAAAACAATATGGATATCCTCATTGAAAGAGACATACTTGATCATTTCTGCATGCTAGCGTTAAAGAAGTTGCTGGTGTTGAAAGCACAGGCGCTTATGTGCAAAACTACAAACTTTTCCAATTGTTTTATATATATTGTGTTCACAACTCCAGAGAGGTTGATCACAATGTCAATTACATTTTTCCTCTCATTGAAGTGTCACACATGTACTAGAAACAGGGCTGGGAGGGGAGGTGGGGTATGTATGTTAAAATTCTTCAGCAGGAGGGGGAGTTTAACAAGACACTTTTAGAAGCAAATTGTCTCTGCCTCAAATTTCAGGGTCATCATCTAATAGGTAAGTCATTCATGGCCAATAAAATAACCTAGCTGAGCTACTGGTTTTTCACTTATTAAATGGGAACAAGTTCCTATGGTTGTCTTAAGGATCAGCTGAAATGGTATATGTTGAACTGATGTATAGAGTTCAGAGACTATTTATACCAACAAATCCATTTCACACTCAGACTACAGGCTCTAGAAAGAAAACACACCTGTGTAGCCTAACAAGCTAGTTGTTGATGTTCTGGGTGTCACTATTAGAGCAAGTCTGCCACAAAAGCTCTAGAACTGGTGGGTGAATTCAGCTATTTCCTTACATGTACTTTACATCTGTTCAAAATAGCTGCCATTGAATTCCACACCTTGCACCAGGGCTATCAACGGCATTAGTGGTCTAAAAATTTCACAGACACTTGAGTAGTGAGAAAGGCAAACTATGATGATAACAGCTTGCCATTCCCCATCACCTCGTCTGATTTTTCCATTATTTCTGATTGATGTAACTGCATAAAGCACTCAGAAAACCATGAGATATAGGAAAAACATGTTTGAGGAATATGTTTCAAGTTGGGTGTTAAGTGTAGATACGAGAAACTGGTTATTAAAAACATAGAAGCAAAGCTCAGGGAGGGGAAGGAATGAACAGGAAAGAATTTCATATCTAGACACTAGTATCAAAATTTTCATTAAGAATGCTTTCCCTTCTTCCACTTCCTCCTAGTCAAAATGTTATGTAGACATAGCTTACACTCAAGTACTGAATAGTTTTCCAATAGATAAGCAGATATTAACTTCCTATTGTGTTAATGTCCATGTTTAACTAGAGGCTACTTTTGCCATACTTCATAGAAAGCAAAAGAAAAATGTTGGAAACATTGTTTCTTTGGACACAATTTGTGACAATTCTTTTTATTGACATTTTTCTTTAATGGTATAAGGTTACACAGGTAAGCTACCAAAGCAACTACATATTATTGTGAGATAACATTATGATTTTACTGAAGAATACTCTTTGTAAAAGTATAAAACATTCATTAATTTTTCAAAACAACCTTTAGGATTATAAGAATGAATTGAGTGAAAAAGTATCTACAGTAGGCTTTAGAGTATACCCACAGAAATAGACATTCTTATACAACAATAAAATCTACTCATGATGCCTTTTCTAGAGAACTTTTCTACAATTGGTAAAACTCGATGGACTTGATGGAACAATTCCTTTTAAGTTTAAATCACAGGAGAGAGTCTGGATAATCTGCAAGACATAAATAATGTGTCACACATCTCCTAATCACCATTTATTAACCTGGTGACCCTGAATGGGCTTCAGGGAGTCCTTGAACCCCTTGTAATTATATGGATGATTGTGTGTGTGTATGTGTGTGTACTTATTTGCATTTTTCTAAAGAAAGAGCCCATAAATTTCATCTGACTTCTAAAAGGATTTATGACACCCCCATAAGGTTGAGAAGAATTTATTCATTCCATAAATATATTTTATATGAATACTCTTAGTTAGGCACTATGCTAAGCTTGGGAGCACATGGAAGACACAGTGCTTGACCTCTGCATTTTAGAGTCTAGCAATTGATTTGAATATGGGAGGTGGGATGGAATCATTAATCTCAAAACTCAAAACTAATTATCCTTCTCTCCTAATCCAACCCCACCCCATCTAATCTTCTCCATATCTCACAATCTCCTTGAGACAGCCTTCTCTATATAATTCATAGTTTTTTAAAATTGAAGAATAGCTGCTTTATGATATTGTTTCAGGTGTACAACACAGTGATTTAGTATTTTTATAGATAATTATGATTAAAAATTATTATAAGATAATGGTTATAGTTTCCTGTGCTGTACAATATATCCTTGTTGTTAATCTATTTTATACATAGTAGTTTGTGTTTTTTAATCCCTTACCCCTCCCTTCACCCTCCCTGCTTTGGTGTTAACAATTATTTGTAGATATTTTTGATGATAGTCATTCTGACAGGTGTGAGTTGATATCTCATTGTTGTTTTGATTTGCATTTCTCTAATAATTAGTAGTGTTGAACATCTTTTCATGTGCCTGTTGGCTATCTGTGTATCTTCTTTGGAAAAATATCTGTTCAGATCTCTTGTCCATTTTGGAGTGGGTTGCTTGTTTTCTTGATTTTGAGTTGTATGGATTGTTTCTATACAGTGGATATTAATTCCTTGTTGTCCATTTCATTTAAAATATTTTCTCCCATTCAGTAGGTTGTCTTTTCATTTTGTTGATGGTTTCCTTTGCTGTGTAAAAGGCTTTAAGTTTAATTAGGTCCCACCTCTACATATTTGCTTTTGTTTCTTTTGCCTTAGGAGACAGAGCCAAAGAAATACTGTTAAATTTATGATCTCTTCTAGGAGTTTTAAGGTTTCAGGTCTTACATTTGAATCTTTAATCCATTTTGAGTTTATTTTTGCATACGGTGTTAGGGACTATTCTAATTTCATTCTTTTACATGTAGCTTTGCAATTTTCCCAAACAACTTATTGAAGACTATCTTTTCTCCACTGTATATTCTTGCCTCTTCTGTGTAGATTAATGGACCATAGGTGCATGGGTTTACTTCTGGCCTCTCTATTGATCTCTGTGTCTGCTTTTGTGCCAGTTACATGCCGTTTTGATTATTATAGCTTTGTAGTATAGTTTGAAGTCAGAAAGCATGATACCTCTATCTTTGTTCTTTTTAATCTCAAGATTGCTTTGACCATTTGGGGTATTTTGTGGGTCCATATGAATTTTAGAATTATTTGTTCTAGTTGTGTGAAAAATGTCATGAGTGTTTGATAGGGATTGCATTAAATTTGTAGGTATTTTTTTGAGGGGATGGGGTAGTATGGCCATTTAGACAATAATAATTCTTCCAATCTAATAGTGTGGGGAATCTTTTCATTTCTTTGTATCATATTCAGTTTCCTTCATCAGTGTTTTATAGTTTTTGGAGTACAGGTCTTCTAAAGTCTTGGTTAAGTTTAAGGTATTTTATTCTTTCTGATGAAATTTTAAATTGATTTTTTTCTCTTTTTCATAGTTCATTATTCGTGTGTAGAAAAGTGACAGATATCTGTACATTAATCTTGTATCCTGCAGCTTTACTGAAATCATTTAATAGTTCTAATAGCTTTTTGATGGAATCTTTAGGGTTTTCTATATATAGTACTGTATCACCTGCCCTGGTGGCTCAGATGGTAAAGAATCTGCCTGCAATGCGAGAGACTTGGTTTTGAACCCTGGGTCAGGAAGATCCCTGGAGAAGGGAATGATTACTCCAGTATTCTTACTTGGAGAATTCCATGGACAGAGGAGGCTGGCAGGCAGTCCATGGTTTGCAAAGAGTCAGACATGACTGAGTGACTAACACTTTAGGGTTTTCTATATATAGTGTTGTATCACTTGCAAAGAGTGAAAGATTTACCTCTTCCTTTCCAATTTGGATGACTTTTATTTATTTACTTTTCTTGTCTGACTGCTGTGGCTAGGATTTTCAATATTAAATTGAATTTTAAGAGTGGGTATCCTTGTCCTAAATTTAGAGGAAAGGTTTTCAGTTTTTCATTGTTGAATATGATGTTAGCTCTAGGTTTGTTATAAATGGCCTTTATTATTGTGATATATATTCTTTATATACCAACTTTTATGAGAGGTGTTATTGTGAATGCATGTTGAATATTATCAAATGCTTTTTCTGCATCTTTTGAGATGATCTCTCTTTAGTTAATGTGGTTTATCACACTGATTGCTTTGTGAATACTGAACCATTCTTGCATCCCTGGGATAAATCCCACTTGATCATGTTATATGATTCTTTTTACATATTGTTGGATTTGGTTTGCTAATATTTTCTTGAGGATTTGTGCATCGGTATTCATCAAAAATACTGGCCTGCTATATTCTTTTCTTGTAGTGTCTTTGTTTGATTTTGGTATCAGAGTATTGTGTCTTCATAGAATAAATTTGGTAGTGTTTCATCTTTTTCAATTTTTTGGAATGGTTTAAGGAGTACAGATATTAGCTTTTCCTTGTATGTTTGGTAGAATTCCCCTGTGAAGCCATCCAATCTTGGATTTTTTTCTTTTGGGAATTTATTAAATTAAAAGCTCAATTTCACTATTAGTGACTGGACTGTTCAAATTTTATGTTTCTTCTTGATTCAGTCTTGGCATTTCATGTTTCTAGAAATCTGCCCATTTCTTCCAAATTTGTCCAAATTGGTTGTCCAATTTACTGGCATGCAACTGTTTAAAGTATTTTTTTTAATTTCTTATTTTCCTTATTTGGGTCCTCTCTCTTTTCTTCTTGGTGAGTCTGGCTAAGTTTTATCAATTTTGTTTCTTTTTAAAAAAAAATCAACTCCTTGTTTTATTGATCTTTTCCTATTGTATTTTTGGCCTCTATTTTAGTTATTTCCTCTCTGATCTTTATTATTTCCTTTCTTCTGTTGACTTTGGGCTCTGTTCTTTTCTTTAGTTATATACTAATGTTCCTTTCTTTTTAGTTTTTCTGTATCTATTGTAGGTTTTTGATTCGTGGTTACCATAGAGTTCATATATATTGACCAACATATACATTTTAAACTGGTAGTCATTTAAGTTCAAATACATTATTAAAGATCTATATTTTTTACTCCCTTTTTCCATGCTGTGCTCTTGATATCATACTTTACATATTAGTGTTTATCCCTTACCTGTTTATCGCAGTTATAGTTGCTTTTATAATGTTTTAATCTTTGTAATGACTTAAGTGGTTGATCCTCAGTTCTGACTGTATATTTGCCTTTTCTAATGGGATTTCCCTTTCCTATAGATTCTTCTTTCTTTTTCACTTAGACAAGACTTTTTAACATTTCTTTTAGGGTAGGTTTAGTATTAGGGACTCTCAATTTTTGCTTGTCTGAAAGGTTCTTTATCTCTTCTTCAATTTTAAATAATAATCTTTTTAGATAGAGTATAATAGGTTGCAGTTTTTTCCCTTTCAGCACTTTGAAAATATCATGCCACTCCTTTCTGACCTGCAGTTTCTGCAGAGAAATCAACTCATAGCTTTATGGGGATTCCCTTGTATGTTCATTCTGTTTTTCTTTTGCTGCTTTTCAAAGTCTCCTTTAATTTTTACTATTTTAATTATGATAAGTCTTGGTGTGAATGTTTGGATTTATCTTGTTTGGAAGGCTCTGAGATTCCTGTATCTGGATATTTGTTTCCTTCTCAAGTTCAGGAAATTTTCAACCATAATTCCCTCCAATAAATTTTCAATTCTCTTTTCTCTCTCTTCTCCTTCTAAAATCCCTAAAAGGTATATGATGATATGTTTATTTTTTTCCCCCATAGGTTTCTTAAGTTTCTTTCATTAAAAAAATTTTTTTGCTATTCTGATTGGGTGACTTCCATTTTTCTATCTTCCAGATCACTCATGTGTTCTTCTGTCTAACTTAGTCTGCTATTCAATACCTCTACTGTGCTTTTTATTTCAGTTATTGAATTCTTCATTTCTGATTGGGTTCTTTTTATATTTTATAACTCACTGTTGAAATTTTCACTGTGCTTATCTATTTAGTTAACATTTTTATTTACAATGTTTTGAAGTCTTAACACGGTATATTGCTTATACCTGTTTCATTAATTTTTCAGATTTTTTTTTTCTTGTTCTTCAAATTGATAGCAGTTTCCCTGATTTTTCATTTGCTTAACTTTCTCTGACTCTGAATTCAGGTGAAACAGTTACCTACTGGGATCCTGAAGGGGTGTTGCTCCGTGGGCGCGCCCCTATGTAGACTGCATGTGTCCAATGCCTTTGACGGGAGAGCTGCATCTGATGTGGATGCAGTCACACCTTTCCTCAAGGTGTGCTGGCAGCTATCATCTTTGTGGGGACGGAGGCTGGGGGTGCAGGGGCTACAGCTGGAGCTGGGTGTGAGGTGGGACTTCCTCTCTGCTCAGTGGCCCTCGATGCTCTACTGGGGAGGGGATCTGGTCCCTTATAGCTGGAGCTGAAGCCCTCAGGCTCGGGCTCTGGTTGGTTCTGTTCCTTTTAAGTGGAAGTTGTCTCCTCTCCCAGCAGCAGGAATCTTGCCCCAGAGGAGATGGAGTGTTGAAGGAAGGGAGGTTAATACAGACTCCTGGCTCCTGTCGCTATAGCCAAAGGTCCAAGCTGTCCTTCATGCACTGCCTGTGCCTGCGACTGTGTCCCTTGCTTTGCTCCAATACAGCCTCAGGTGCGAGTCTCCTTTGTCCCTCACAGCGGATAGCTGCTGTTAGCTTCCGCTACCTCTGCTTGGCTGTGGAGCCTCACGGTAGGGCAGGTGGGGCTTGTGTGAACTCTCTCAGCATGCATGGGCATGAGCTGTGGTGGGGTGACTTCTGGTATGCTGCTTGAGCAAACACTCTTTCCTGGGACCAGGATCCACTCTGTGTCCCACAGACAGGCTTTCTCTCCAGGCTTTGCAGCCCTAGGTCCCATCCATGCTGCCCAGTGGAGTGAGCAGGACTGCAGTGTTCCCTCGGCCTGGGAACTTGGCAACCAGAGAGAACTGTCCTCTCTCTGCACTGTCCACTCTGTGTCCTCTCCCCACTCTCTCCTGGTGAGCAAAGTCCAGGTTTCCTGCAGCCCCCCGTTATTCCCATACAGCTTCCAATCAGACAAGGGGGTTCATCTCCCCTGTGTAAGACCCCAGAACTGGGGTGTCCAGTCTGTGGCTCTCACCACTCACTCCCCAGGGCGGGTCTCTGCCCTTTTCCTTCCAGGGTCATAAGTCTTAACCCAATCACTTTTCTTCCTTTTTCATCCAATTATGTGTAGATAATTTCTTCCAGTTTCCATTCAGTTTTCAGTCATGATTTTTCCACACATAGATACATTTTTGATGTGTTCATGGGGAGGAGGTGAGATCCATATCTTCCTAGTCCGCCATCGTGATCAATCCTCCCATGTAATCCATACTGAATGTCATTGCTGCACTTTTGCTGACACTGCTCAATCAAACCAAGGTTCCCTCCTATTCTTACCCTAAAAGCTTCAGTTCAAGACCCACCTTCTTCAAAGTGCCTTCTCTGAGACTCCTGAATATTAATGACTATGCATGCTCTGTTGCTTTCACATACCTTCATTTTTCCTCCTCAACTAAAAAGCAAGCCCCAGAAAACAGGAGTCACATCTCACAGATAATATTTTTGTATATGCTCTTGCCTAGTTGGGTCTACCCTACCCGTCAATCTGTTTCCTGCTGGAGAAGATGAACAGATTTTAGAATGTCTCTCTGACCTAGATCAAAACAGAAGCAGGAGGTCTTCTTAGAAGGCAATACGATTGGAAAAAGATGTCGACAAAGCAGAGTAAAAAGAAATGACAAGGGAAGAGTCAGTGAAAGAATGTGCTCCCAGAGAGATGGGAAGAAAAGTGTGGTTGGAAGGACACCAAAGGTTCTGGCTCTCCGTGGAGGGTGGCTGCAGAGGCACTACAGAGCCCTAGGAGGTAGGCACAATGCTTTTACTAATTGCAGTCAGAAGACAATCCTCACAGAACTTATTCATTCCTGGGAGCAAAGCTGTAGCCAAGCTAAGTAGGAGACACGTTGTCTTTCTGCAGCATGAATATTAGTGGGAGAAGGAGCCTGCTCAGACTCATAAAACGCACCCACTCCTGTTCATTCCAGTGGGAATGAATGCTACTGCCAGACAAAGCTCATAAGGCTGTGGATCTTACTGTGGTTGCATAGCGGAAGTTTTAAAATACTGGAGAGTTTTAAAATACTAGGAATGTCTCAGACCCATCCCCAGAGACTTTGATTCAACTGATCTGGGTGGGAGCCTGGCTCTGGTATTTGTTCATATCAGGTGATTCTAATGTGCCACCAGAGTTGAGAACTGTTATAACTGCCACCTCGGAAAAAAATTCAAGGACTTTGGGGGGGTGGGGGAGAGGGTGTGGTGGGAGGGTATGGATGCCTGGTGTTTATCTCTTTTTAAAACAGAAGGTCATAAACCTAGAAGAGAAAATAGGACATAAGACATAAACTGGTGACTACATGGACAGTGCTGAGAGTTGGTTTTATAAATGCCAACGAAGGGAAGAATACATCAGAAAAAGTGTTTTTCATGAAGCCAGGAAAGAATATCTCTAATTTGCCAGTATCATCAAAAAGACTCTAAGCTAAATTTTGGAAGGAAGAGAGGGAGAAAAACACTCAGACACAGTTGTAAAATCTGAAACCATGGAGGATAAAACAAAGCAGCAAGTGGTAAAAAAATGCCCAGAAAGTTTCAGGGAAAAATTAAAGAGAAACCAACTAGAATAAAAATGGTGAGCCTAAGGGGTCTGTACACCCATGCACAAACTTTGAATGAGAGAGTGTTAACTTGGAATTTTCATGCAATAAGGTGTGCCCTTAAGGGCTATGTGTGTGCTCAGTTGCCTAGTCATGTCTAACTCTTTGTGACCCTATGGACTGTAGCCTGCCAGGCTCCTCTGTCAATGGGACTGCAAGAATACTGGAGTGGGTTGCCATTTCCTCCTCCAGGGAATCTTTCTGACCCAGGGATTGAACTCGCATCTCCTGCATTGGCAGGCAGATTCTTTACTGCTGAGACATTGGGATTGATTAAAAATGCCAGGTCTGGAATATGAGAATTCTAGGTACAAATCCCGGCCTTATCACTTGTTAGCAAAGTAGCCTTGGGCAAGTTTCTTCACTTTCCCAAGCCTCAGTTTCTTCATAGGTAAAATGGAGAGATTTATACTATACCACAGGAATTACTGTTAGCTTAACATACGAACTCACAGATGATAATAACCTAGCACTGAATGTGGCACATAGTAATCATTTAATAAATACTAGCTTTTTAGTAAAAGTGCTACTGTTAAGAATAAACCCTGGCCGACAGGAAAACTTTGTCCAGAGGAAATAGGATTTGTTCAAAGGAGAGGACTATGTAGATCACAAAGATCATGTAGATTATAGACCCAAGAGTGGAAGTGTTTCAGAGAAAAGAGAGAAAATGATGAGGATTTTCTTTTTTATTTTTTTAAATAAGTGCACTCCAGACTGCCAGGTCAGGTAAAGGATATGGTTTGGTAACAGAGATTACAAAATGGGCACAGAAGTAAATATACAGTTGTAGTGAGGGACTTCAACCATGAGGACACCATCTGGAAGTCTTACTTGGCAAACACACAACACTGGATACATTCTTGACTTGCTTTGCTAAGAGTTTAAGCTCTAAGAAGGCAGATGAAGCAAGTAGGGAAACTACTTTTCTGGACTTAAATCAGACAAACTGAGATGGAGGGATGAGTAGGGGATGTGGAAATGATCAGGAACTTGAAAGAAAGTGGCCAGTAAGCATTGTGAAACACTTAGCAACAGAGGAAAAAAATATGGAGACAATAGGATTTGGTAAAAGCTTAGGTTAGAGAAACATTTCTAAACCTGAGCGACCAGATAGGCATGATCCCATGGAAAAGACAATGTGGAAAGCACAAAAGTATTATGGATTATAAGATAGCGGCTAATTGAAGAGAGACATAAAGGAGGGGAGAAGGTGTCTGAAAGCAGGACTTCAGGGTATGATTGTAGCCATGTGGATGTAGAACAAAGGAAGAGCAAATCTTTGTACAGACAGGATTCTCACAGGCACCGAGCCCGTGGGTTTTCTGTTGCTTGTTCTCTGTTCAAGAGGGCAGAATCAGGGTGAATAGGTATAGTGAGGACGTAAAACTTTGTATCTTCCTGAGGTAAAATGTATTAACAGGCAGAGCCGTCGCCCCAAATGCACTAAGATACTGACCAATGAAAGATTCTAGGATGATTTTCTAAACCTCTCAACAAGTGAGAAGCAAGTCCTAGACAGAGCTGTGCAAGTCTGGCTCCAGGCTTTTGATTAAACGCCCCTAGCAAGGTTGGGTGTTTCGACCACACGCACACACACACACACCACAGCACAGCCCTCAGCCATTATTTGCCTCCTGCTAGAAACTCCAGGGAGCTTCCTTTTGTGCTGCATCATGTAGCACTAAGCCTGGAGCAGAAACAGTTAACCCTCTGATTTCCGTTGGACTTCAGACAATTACTACTGGCCTAGGGGTTTAGTTGCTAAGTCGTGTTCAACTCTTGTGGCCCCGTGGACTGTAGCCCACGAAGCTCCTCTGTCCATGGGATTTCCCAGGAAGATTACTGCAGTGAGTTGCCATTTCTTTCCCCAGGGGATCTGCCCAACCCAGGGATTGAACCTGGGTCTCCTGCATTGCAGGCAGTTTCTTTACCAACTGAACCACCTGGGAAGCCCAAAAGGGCTTCACTTTTTTCAGTCAAGGTTGCCAGAGAATGAGAGGTATTGGTCTCTGGATCCCATCTCCAGTTCATTTTCTCAGAAATTTCCACTTGAAAGTGGAAAACTATCTCACTGGTTTGACTGAAGTTATTGACACTTATTGTCCTCCACTCAAACTGCTATCACAAAGCATGTTTCATTTTTAGTGGAATTCCATTTAAAATCAATGTAGTTCAGAGAATTCCTCTGTCTGCTTTACCTGGTGCCTGAGCTATTGTTTTCTTCTGTTTTGTTTTTGCTTTTAGGAGAGGAAGAGTTGGGAACGACCATGTTAGTGACAGCCTGAAATGAATACCCTTCTCTTGAGGTCTGATCTCTCAAGTACTTTCCCCAACGTTCACTAACAAGGAATTTCATCCATTCTGATGCATAGCACAGCCACATCCTCTAGTCATCTCTGAGAATAGATAGCATGGCAGCCCTCAACAGAAATGGTTGTTCTTAAGCTCAAACATAACAAAAATATTCTACACTTCTTAAAAGCATGCATGAAAGAGCTTTCATTTCCTCATTCAACAGATTATATATCTTTAAAAAGCATTACACTTTTAATCAGTGATATAATTTAAAATGATAGAAAGGCCATAGCTATTTTATAATAGGAAACAATTACCTCTTAGTATCTATATGTCAAATGCAAAGAACATAATGGTTGTCAACTCACAAGGGAACTTAATTTAACACTTGACAGATGTTTAAAACTTTTGAGGCACATATCTGTCAAGCTTCAAAGAGGCCAAAAATGATGGTGTAAGTAAAAGAAAAGTTTAAACATTTTCTTCATTTCAACAGTTCTGGCTTATAATCTAGTTAAAAATATTCCTTAAAAAAAAATCACACCAATTTAGTCAGTGCATTTTTATGCTGAAAATTCAGGTCCTTTTTCATCCATTTGAGAATTTGATGTAGTTCTGTTAAATAAAGCTGCAAAGAAACTGACATGTGAAGGCAAAGGGGACACCCTAAATCACCTAGCCCTTCCTTATTTCCCTTCAAACTTTTATTAAATTAATACAAGGAAATCAGAGCATGTAGTTTCTTGGTTGATGGAAATCCCTCTAAGAGGAATATTTAGAGTTGATGTCTCCTTTAACTGGACTCCTTTTGTATTGTATACAATGCAGAGGAAAATGCTATCATAACACTTCAATAGTTAAGTGACTTTACGAGAAAAATAGTTCCAAATGTTTCCTAAGACCTTCCAAACCGCACCAAAGAACATTATCGTAATATTATGTTTCCCCATTGCCTCCATTATTCAAGCCTGCCTCTCTTGAAATGATACTTGGATGAGAAACTTAGGTTTATGTAATGTATAAATTGTTTCAAAAGGAAAAGATTTGGCTGCATAATTATTATATATGTAGACATGCCAGATAATTTAATGTTTTCAAGAGCCTTTCTCTACTAATTGACAAAACAGTATATTTAACGCTTTTGGTGACTACAGCTTTGGGGAAGAGCTTATTTTTGTGTCTCTAACCTGAAGGACCCAAACAGACATTGTGTAATTCTACTAAATTAAGTACTAAACACAAACAAAAACATAGTAAATAACTACATATTACATTTAAAAGATATGTATATTTTTGGTACATGTAACATATACATTTATATCTTTTATCAAAGTAACATAACAATACATTTCAGTGAGTCAGCATCAAAAAGAACTTAATGGCAGGTTCAGCCCTAATTGTAAGCTGCCCAATTTATAGAAGTTTTGCAATAGGTGTTTTTGGGGAGTGGGTCATTAATTATAGATGCACTTGTGCTCAGACACAGTCGAGTCTGTCTCTTTGCAACTCCAAGGACTGTAACCCACCAGGCTCCTCCATCCATGGGATTCTCCAGGCAAAAATACTGGAGTGGCTTGCCATTTTCTCCTCCGGGGGTATTCCTGACCCAGGGATCGAACCTGCCTCTCCTGTGGCTCATGAATTGGCAGATGAGTTCTTTACCACTGAGCCCCCAAAGAAGCCCAATTACAGATAGTATGTTCAATAAATAGCCTCAAGGTAGAAACAGCCCAAAAGCCCATCAATAGATAAACAAATGGCATATATACACAGGCCATGGAATATTATTCAGCCATAAAAAGGAATGAAGTACTGACCCGCGATGACAGGTGGATGGACTCCGAAAAGCATTATGCTAAGGGTTCTAGCCAGACCAAAAAAGAAAATCCCCTATCGTGTGATTCCATTCATACGAATAGATAAATCCACAGACACAGAACACAGACTGGCCATTGCTAGGGCTGAGAAGAAGGAAGGGATGTGGAGAAACTGTTTAGGGGTACGGGCTTTTTTTTTTTTTAATTTTAATTGGAGGCTAATTATTTTACAATATTGTGGTGGTTTTTGCCGCACATTCACATGAATCAGCCATGGGTGTACATGTGTTCTTTATAGCGATGGAAATGTTTTGAAGCTAGATTGAAGTGATGGCTGTACACAGAATAGACTAAATGCCACTGCACTGTTTATTTAAAAATAGTTAATTTTAATTTATTTGAATTTTATCTCAATACTTTTTTTGACAAAATTGAAATGACAGATATTGACTATTTACACACAAGGAGCTGTCCTTCAGCGCTGAATGGACCATCATAAGCATGGACACTCTCTGGGCTGGGGTCCTCTCACCCTCCACTCAAAGCTGGCTTGTCTTAAGGTCTGGGGGGTGGTGAGCATCTCAGATAGAGGGAGGGACCTGGTGGTGGCCCCAAAGTATCATAGATGCCAGGAGGAGATGCTGAAGGCCACAGGGGCAGGGACAGAAAACTAACAAACAAACTACCAGGGGTCACTCTGTTCTGTTTAAACCTTGAAGAACATCCCTTCTTAAATTTTATGTACAATCTTCCACAGACACGTTTCAGATAACCATCTTAAGATGTAATATAATACTCATCAATCCCTAAGAAAAACAATTTTCTATGTTATTATCAAACCTTCTTAGACATGTGTAATGCATTCAGACAAAAAGAGAAAAGGATTCTGGAATTCTGGCAATTTGGTAAAATGGATACAGAAAGCTCCTGATAACAACTTGATGGTTCAATTCTCATTACATCTTTCTGCAACACAACACTTCAATAGCTAGATGATTTTAGAAGAAAAATATTTTACTGCTTCCATTTCAGAGAGAGTATTGACTTGAAATTAGAAGCACTTGGTTCAAATCTCAGCTTTGCCACTTACTATGTGACCCTTGGTCAAAAAATCAATCTCTCTGAGCCTCAGTTTCTGTATCATAAGAATGTTGATAATGTCTACATTTTTTGCGAATTAAATTATAATGGCTATGCCTAAAGAATGGTAAGTGCTCAAGAAATGTTTTTTCTTAACCCCACCTGCTTCTTTCCCCAATAAAAAAATATTTTTCATTATCACTCATCGTGAATATAATAAAAACTCAATAACCAAGAATAATTATTCTGTGATAATTATTGGTAATAATTATAGGAGTTTCTTCATTGTATTTTGAGACTTATTTCATGGCATTTAACATATACATATATAGAGAGAGGGTGGAGAGAGAGACTGATAATTAAAGGGCAAACAGCTTGAAAATGTCATCAAAACAGTTTTGAATGAGACAGTGAAGAATCTAAGAGTTATTCCTCACAGTTATGGTGACATAGTGACCCAATGGCAGATGCCATCACAGGGAGACATAGAGCATGTTACTCACAGTTTCATATCTAATTCTATTTCTAAAATTTTTTTCTTCTTTAGTAGTTGAAAAGCAAGTATTAATACAACTCTGAATATCAAAAGAACTTTCAAAAACACAAGATAAAGTGGTGGAGTCTCCTTTTAAATAGTTTTCCAATATTGAGTACTTTCCAAAATAAGAAGCAACTGCAGTGTGCCCAATATTATATGCAGAATACTGAGAGCTTTAGAATAGACACCTTCTGCCTCATCACTAAGTGGCATAGCCAACTTTCTCTAAGATGGTGGCTTTGTGAAGAGAATTTCCATTTGCCTAACGAACCAACTATATTATTGAATGTTATCCTGAGATTTGCTGGGGGTGATCTTTCAACTCTGATCCATGATACATGCAATAAGAATTTAAGCTTAAACTCCTGCAGCTCAATTCCAGAAAAATAAATGACCCAATCAAAAAATGGGCCAAAGAACTAAACAGACATTTCTCCAAAGAAGACATACAGATGGCTAACAAACACATGAAAAGATGCTCAACATCATTCATTATCAGAGAAATGCAAATCAAAACCACAATGAGGTACCATTACACGCCAGTCAGGATGGCTGCTATCCAAAAGTCTACAAGCAATAAATGCTGGAGAGGGTGTGGAGAAAAGGGAACCCTCTTACACTGTTGGTGGGAATGCAAACTAGTACAGCCGCTATGGAGAACAGTGTGGAGATTCCTTAAAAAACTGGAAACAGAACTGCCATATGACCCAGCAATCCCACTTCTGGGCATACACACTGAGGAAACCAGATCTGAAAGAGACACGTGCACCCCAATGTTCATTGCAGCGCTGTTTATAACAGCCAGGACATGGAAGCAACCTAGATGCCCATCAGGAGACGAATGGATAAGGAAGCTGTGGTACATATACACCATGGAATATTACTCAGCCATTAAAAAGAATTCATTTGAACCAGTTCTAATGAGATGGATGAAACTGGAGCCCATTATACAGAGTGAAGTAAGCCAGAAAGATAAAGACCATTACAGTATACTAACACATATATATGGAATTTAGAAAGATGGTAATGATAACCTTATATGCAAAACAGAAAAAGAGACACAGATGTACCGAACAGACTTTTGAACTCTGTGGGAGAAGGCGAGGGTGGGATGTTTCCAGAGAACAGCATCAAAACATGTATATTATCTAGGGTGAAACAGATCACCAGCCCAGGTTGGATGCATGAGACAAGTGCTCGGGCCTGGTGCACTGGGAAGACCCAGAGGGATCGGGTAGAGAGGGAGGTGGGAGGGGGGATCGGGATGGGGAATACATGTAAATCCATGGCTGATTCATGTCGATGTATGACAAAAACCACTACAATATTGTAAAGTAATTAGCCTCCAACTAATAAAAATAAATGAAAAAAAAAAAAGAATTTAAGCTTAGACAAATGAGAGAAAGGTCTGCCTTAGTGATGACTCTGAATTGTAACATTTAAAATATGATGTTGTCATTCAGGTTCCCCATGTGTAAGATGAAGTGGTTGGAAGGATTCTTCTAGTACCAACCCTTAGTGAGCCTGAGAATATAACATAAATGAGTGAACATTGCTCCAAAGTGCCCCTGCCCCCACAAAAAGGAAGAAAGTGATGAACGTCTGAAAGACTGTTTTGCTCATATATATGTAATGTTGCATATAGTGTTATATTGTCACCAAGACATTTGTAGAAATATAAAAACCGAGGTCTTGACTAGTTACAAATTACTATGATTCTTTCAGGTAACTTAACCTCTGGGTACCTCAGGTACCTTACCCTCTGGGCTAAATCTACCCAGTCTCTCTCTTTCAAAGGGAGATCCAATGTCTACCCCTTGTCTGGCATGTAACTGAAGCTCAATAAATATGTGTTGAATTAGAAGTGAAGATTAAGTACAGTAATACATGTGGAAATCCTAAAGGAAATCAACCCTGAATATGCATTGGAAGGGCTGATGCTGAAGTTGAAGCTCCAATACTTTTGGCCACCTGATGTGAAGAGCTGACTCATTAGAAAAGACCCTGATGCCGGGAAAGACTGAAGGCAGAAGGAGAAGTGGGTGACAGAGGATGAGATGGCTGGATAGCATCATTGACCCAATGGACATGAATTTGAGCAAACTCTGGGAGATAGTATGGGACAGGAAAGCCTGGCATGCTGCAGTCCTTGGGGTTGCAAACTAAGTCTGATACGACTTAGTGACTGAACAACAACTAAAATAAATGTGGAATTATCTTGTGGTCCATGCATACTCTCTTTTCTTTCACTGTCAGCAAACTTCTATCTTCCTTTTCACACAGCTCAGTCGCCACTTCCTCAGGGAAGCCTTCCTTGACTGTTCTCCCTATGACGAACCTCCAACTATGTACTCTGATGGCACCGTATATCTATTCCTTGTAGCATGTGATTGCATTGAACTTTTCCTGTTTCGTTTCTGAGCTTACTTGATTATTGTCCCTCACTCTGCTAAGCTCTCAGATCATCAGATAAGGCCCTCATCTCACTTGGCTCCCTCCTGCATCCCGAGCGGGAAGCACAGTGCCTGCCACTTTGTGGGCACACAACACATACTCTATCTATTGAAGGAAGCAGGGAAAAGAAAAAAATATATACATATAAATTTTTCAAAACAATAATAATTAAGAGAATATTCTTCCTGATCTCTGCTGAGTGGGTGGAGGTGGGAGGGTGGTGCAATGGCAACTACAGCAATCATCATAAAGCCTTGAGAAATTTGTGTGTTTTCTTGTGACTTACCATATACACATTTTTAAATGGATACTGTACAGGAAATTTAACATGCATTTTATCTTGCGACAGAAATTAAGTTTAAATTAAATTCAAAATTAAGGGACAGTGTGTGGATTTTAAATTATTTTCTAAAGGAGTCTGAAGGAGTATAAGATGGAGAGAGAGAGTTTAAAGGATAATAAACACACATATTAAAAACACTTTTTTTTTTAAACCAACTTTTTGTCAGAAAAATCATCCTTCACCCTGGCATTGACTCTGGTAACCACACAATTGAGATTTTTATAAATTTGACACCTAATAGGGACCAGAGAAATTATTCAGTTTTACCCCTTCAATTGTCAGGTGGGAAGCCCAAAGCCAAAAAGTGCCTTTTCCAAAAGTATGTTCATGAAAATACAAGTTTCTTGAGATTTTAACATATTCTATGAAAAAAAAAAAAAATCTGTGTTTCAGTAAGCTTTGGAAGCAGTAGATTAAATAAAGTGAGGTAGATTTCTTTATTCAAAGAGTTGTATATGCAAACATGCTTTGTGAATAATCACAGGAGAGAAAAGTATGCCAGGTTGTCCCTCTCCTCCACTTTAAAAAAACATTATTTTTCTTTGGCATGTGGGACCACAGTTCCTGACCAAGGAATGAACCTGCGTGCCCCACATTAGAAGCATGGAGTTTTAACCACTGGACTACCAGGGAAGCATTTCATGAGACTGTATCTCTATCTACACTTACAGGTACAGACATTTAGATGCATTTTTAGGTAACCTTGCTCTAGAAAATTTAACTCATGGATATGAGTAAGTGTGCTCTGATTTTGTCAAGGTTGGGATTAGAACCATGTCTTCAGGCTCCTGGGCTTGGGAGCTTTCTACTATCATCACTCTGATAACCCCCCAAAAGAGTAAGAACAACTTGGAGCTTTCCTCCAGAATAAACAAATGTGGCAAACTATATTCTATGGCAAGTGCTTTATTTTGTTCAATAATAGAAGATAAATATATCTTCTGAGAAATAGTCACAAGTTCAATACACCATTAGCTTATAGTCCCTGGCAGAAGGTCTTTGATATCATTCCATACCATCTTTTTTCTGACTTCTGAGTCACTCCTATTTTTAAGTGGAGGTTTATTGGGACCAGGAAGGCAAAGGGGCAACTGTGAACACTGTGCTACCCATTTCCAACACACTGACCAGCACTTTATTAGTTTTCTTAAGATTCTTTCAAATGACCTGGTTCCTTTTTAAAGGTGGCCCAGTAGGCTGAAGGCTTAAAAGCTTGTACGTTGGAAACCATGTGATGAAATGTCACTGAAGCTACTCGTACACTTCTGGAAAGCTATGGCTGCCTTCTGTGGACACAGCCTACATTAGGAAATACGTGCCACTCTTGTCAGCATGGTAAAAAGAGGGGATATATATTCTTGATTACTAATAGTAAATATGGGATATGTAAATAATATGTCCCCTTTACTTCCATGGGCAATTTTTTCTTTAAATATTCCAGAAAAGTGAATGGAAGCTGACTTTTTGAGTACTTGAAAATGATTTTTAAACTTCAAAACAGAAAATGCACAATATTCAGTTTTAATTATATATAATAATATATAATTATGTATACACAAACATGCAAGCCTATGGGTATGAGAGCAAAGACGGCTGTACCACTCAGAAAACAACAAATCCTCATGGCTATTGTTTTAAAGAAACTGCCCAGTGACTGTTTGACTTTATTATCACTTCTTTCTCCTTGAGTTGTCTCAAGGAGAGTTATTCTCCTGACAATGTTCATTTATTTCACCAGACTTACATATCTTTCTAAAAGAAGAAAATAATGTTTAAAATGGCTTTTTTTGTTTGCCCTACTCTTTAAAAAAAAAAAAAATCTTCTTTTGTCTACTGTACACACTACAAGTATCTACGCTAATGAGCTATATATGTTACTAAGATCCTAAAATTTCATGGGTCCTCATAAAGATGAGACAATCTTGCAGAAGACTATCAGAAAATCCAATAACTGGAACAAAAAAAAAGAGTTAGAAAGATAGGATGAAACAAAATAAGAATTTATGAGGAAAGAAGCTGAAGTAGGTCTAGGTCTTGAGTAAGTCTAGAAGTCCAAGGGTGGGGACTGAAAAGAGAGACTTCAGAGAAAGACATCAGGTGAAAGGAAGAACTCAAACCAAAATACTGACACACCTGCCAATGACTCAAAGCTCCCTACCCACCTCAGAAAATGGCACCATCTTTGCACAGGGATGCAGATTATTATGATTTTTCATTTTACATTGAAATAATTTCTCTCCTCCAAAATGTACTCCAGTTATGTAGATAACTGAAAATATGTGAGTATATTTCAGAGCTGTTCACACATTTCTTTCCATCATTCATTCCTTCATTTATATCTTTAAGGAAGATACTGTGCTAGACACTGTCATAGCCCTTGAGAAATGTACAGTCCTATTTACTAAATATGCTCAAAACTGCTAAATTGGGGGGGGGGGGAGGGCGTTGAGGCATTTTAACACATCACCAGAACTCTGAATTCAAAAGAAACTGAACGTGAAGACTAAGCTGAGTAACAACCTAAGTCACAGTAAGTAATAAAGCTGATTTCCTGGGGTGTTTCCTAAACTATCTGGGAAAGAGATTTCTTAAAATGTCTTAAGAAATAACATCAGCCCTGAAATAAGTGTAGTTTTGTGAGAGCACAGTGTGAAGAGCAACACTCATTTGAATGAATAAAGACAAAAGTACTCAGTATATATCTGCCATATACTGATAGTCTGCAATATACTCTCAGAATTAAATTGTATAAAGTACAATCCTCTCTGTTAAGGAACTTATGTCCTCAATAGGAAATAGAGTTAAACATTAGACAGACTTCAAACCCCACATCTTTCCTAAGTATTAGGAAATCTCATTAGTGTCTTTTTATTATTTATTTATTTAGCTGTCCAGCTCTTAGTTGCAGCACGTGGGATCTTTGATCTTTGTTGAGGCACACAGAATCTTTAGCTGTAGCATGTGGGATCCAGTTCCCTGACCAGGGATTAAACCCGGGTCCCCTACATCGGGAGCGTGGAGCCTTAGCCACTGGACCACAAGGGAAGTTCCTCATTAGTATGTTATATTTGGCATTGTTCTGTGGACACAGTGATAAAGTGTGGTCTTGACTTCAAGGTGCCCATAGTCTCGTGAAGTATAGAAAGTAAAAGGACAACTTCAGTGTTGTGTGCTGAGGATTAGGATCAGAGTGGATTGAGGGTGTGCAGGAGACAATCAGGAGCCAGACTAGACGGGGCTTCTTAGAGGAACTTTGCAAGTGAGGGTGAGTCCCTGGGAGAAGGGGCACATGGCAAGCAGAAGAGAGAACCTGGGAAGGTGAGAGAAAGAAGACAGAGAGACACACCTGTTTGGGGAACCTGGTTCAGTAGGACAGAATTGTACCATTTCTGTGGGGGAGGGGTGGGGAGGTGGGTCAAAGGTGCTGGGAAAGAAGAGAAATGAAAGATAATCACGAAGCCCCATATGCTCTGCAGTGGAGATCAGCCTTTGTATAGATGGCAAGAAGCTACAGACGATTTTGTATGGGAGCTGGGAGAAAAGATACCTTTTGGTTGATGGGTTTTTTCCCAGGGAGACTTTCAACAGTGTAAATGACACTTTAGTTCAGGACAGTCAGGCTGGGTGGAGAAAACAAAGGAACAAAGGGCTAGGCTGCATCCAGGCCCTAGGACCAGCGCTCAGCAAAGAACAGGGGAGGGAAGTCAGCCCAGCTCAGAAGGGGATAGTGACTAAAGAGAAAGAGGTGAGAAGAGAGGAGGGATTGTGGGGGGCCTTGAGGGCAGATGTGCTCAGGAGCTTAAATGTTACACCATGGGTTTATTAAGAGATGGCTGGAACCTAGTGGAACAGAATGTAGCATCATTTATGAGAAAAACAAAACAGAAGCAAACAGTGGTGAGGAAAGCAAAGATAAAGGAAGAGAGGCTGGTCTTAGAATATGAAGAGCTCAGTTTTGGTCTTGTCTCCCAGATTCCTCATCCCACCTCCTAAGACACTACATCCTATAAAGGGAACTGTAACCTACCATCTCCTCTTGGTGTGTTTTTTCCTGGCCTGCCTGAATGTAGAGCAAGTGACCTGTCCACCAGAAGACCTATTCAAAACACCATGCTGCTGCTGCTGCTGCTGCTGCTAAGTCGCTTCAGTCGTGTCCGACTCTGTGCGACCCCATAGACGGCAGCCCACCAGGCTCCCCCGTCCCTGGGATTCTCCAGGCAAGAACACTGGAGTGGGTTGCCATTTCCTTCTCCAGTGCGTGAAAGTGAAAAGTGAAAGTGAAGTCGCTCAGTCATGTCCGACTCTTCGCGACCCCATGGATTGCAGCCCACCAGGTTCTTCCGTCCATGGGATTTTCCAGGCAAGAGTACTGGAGTGGGGTGCCATTGCCTTCTCCGTCAAAACACCATAGGGTTTCATAAAGACAGGCTCTACAACTGCTAACTTGGGCCAAGAGCTTCCAGACACAGTCAACGTGAGTTAAGCCTTTTCAGGTCACCTGAGGAAAGCATCTATTGCCCTCCTCCCCCACCTTTTTTTTCCCCCTTAATAGAAAACACTTGAATATCACATACATCCAGTTTTGAAATAACCACAGTTTGGAATGGTTAGTTTTCATTTAGAATAGAGTCTTTGTTCCTGGAGGAGGGCATGGCGAGCCACTCCAGTCTTCTAGCCTGGAGAATCCCATGTACAGAGAAGCTGCCTGGGCTATGGTCCATGGGGTCACAAAGAGCGGACGTGACTGAAAGCAATTTAGCCCAGCAGCACACGGAGTTTGCGAAGTACGTGAATATGTATCTGTGCAAACATAAATATTTTCAACCAAGTGCAAGATGGGACCATTTTCACTAGAAAATATGCAAAATAGATCCCTTTGAAAAGTAGCCTGACTCTGACGACAAGGTAAAATTCTTAGGTCGGCATCTTTTCACTGTCACTTTCTAGCTAACTGACCCACAGTTCTATAAGTCATCTACTGTATTGTCAGTTAACAGTGAAGCAAATCATCTGATATAAGTGTCTTAAAAATTAACTGAACCTGCCTTTATTTTTGTAGATAGTATAAAGCCACATTTACGTAATCGTATCTGAAATTTTACTGCTTCAAGACAAAGGACAATGTCTATGAAAATCTTTTAGTGTACACTACCTGTCAAGTCTGGAAACGGAGCCCCACCATCTTATCAGTTTTGCTAGACTCGGACACGACTGAAGCGACTTAGCAGCAGCAGCAGGAGAGGAGTGGCATTTGCTAAATTATAGCAGGAGACAGGTTTTTTTCTATTTGTTTTCTTTTTGGCTACTTAGATCAAAAGAAAGGTGTATACTTCATTTTTAATCCCATTACTTCACATGAGCCCAGACAGAACATCAAAGACAAGGTATGCAGGTTTAACCATTAGCACCAACATAATCCAAAGTTGAAAATCTCTTCCAGATAGTTACCTCACTTTGAAACAGATCACACTGTGGTGTTCAGTCAACATTACTCTCTACTGTCTTATAATTTTAACTGTGCTTGAAAAGAAAAAAGTCTCCAAGATATGTGACTTTGCCCTGCAGTATCAAGCATCAGTTTGGAGGGCAATCTAATATTATTAAAATAAAATGCAATTCACATACACTATTTTTTTTTTTAGTTGGCTCAGCCGTCCATCTCAATTTCACGAAAAGGAGGAAAGTGAATCAAATGCAGTTGCAAATTGTATTTGAGTCGGGCAATGCTTCTCCACATCTGATGTCTATTGAAAGCTCATGAGTAAGAACTTGGGGAACAAATCCTTTCTGTTCAAAAGATGTGTCAGTGGAGAAATTCCCAGAAAATAGCACACAACTCATCAGAAATCACGCATTTCTTTTCCAAGTCAGATAATAAAAGAAAGTTGCAGTGTTGAAGTCTTTCCAAGGGGAAGAAATACAAGTATGCAAAATAATTCATAAATATTTTGCATTAGAACATATATCATAAGCAGTAGAGACATAAAAGTATTTAACAACTAAATAGCCTGGGTATCAGTCATCAGATTGAACAGTGGCAAAGCAGCTGGTACAGATGTATTGGTATAGATCCCGGCATCAAAAGTGTTCAAAATGGGTAGATGAAAAGAAGCTGCTTTTGTGGAAATATGTGGTGCTTGACTTCATATTTCCCAGAAACACTGTTATCAGCATTACACCAGCAAGAACAACTGTTCATTAAGTTTCCAGCACTTGCAGTGTACTACCACTAGTCTTTGGGATATAAAAAGACTAGTATGGGATCACACCTATGCTTCCATGACTCCTCCATAGCAGAGATAAATTGCTCTGTACACCACAATACATAAAATAAACAAATTACAAAGTAACTCACAAGTAACCCACTTGCTTAGTGTCAAAGAGTGGCCACAAACGTTTTAGAAATTCTGAAAAGAAAGCTCTAGCTCACAGCCAGGAAAAATGGAGTTAATTCATGGAAAAGAATCAGCTAAAACTGGACCCAGATAAAAACTGGGGAGAGGAGAGGGCATCTTGGGGGAAAAAAATAACTGAATGTCTACTACCAGAACTATGTGTGTATGTGTGTGTGAGAGAGAGAGACACAGAATCAAATTACCCTCAATTAATCCTCAGAACTTTTTTTTTTTAATTGTTTTCCTAAAGAAGAAATCGAGGCTCAGAGAGATTAAATAACTTAAGACTATGCATCTATTAAGTGGTATATCCAAGATTTGAACCCAATTCTAGTCCATCTAAAGTTGATGTTCTTTCCATATATCATAGTGCATCAATTAAAAGGAAAGACAACAGAAAAAAGTGCAAAAGTAGAAAGAAATGTGGATGATATATTCAAAACTTGGAGAAAGAAGGATGAGTGTGTCCACTGGAGTTCATAGAGGGGAACAGTAAGTGATGGGGCAGGCAGAAAGAGAACAGATGGCGTCAGATGGCAGGTTGGGGAATGCGGCTTTCATTTGTAGGTAGTAGTAACAAAAAAATTCAGTGTAATAGGGTTATATTGGGTGATGTTTTAAGAAGGTTAATTTACCCACAGGATATAGGAAAGATGAGTCGTGGAACAAAAGGAAACAGGTTAAAGTTAGAAGCACAACAAAGTATAATAGGAAACTGTTGACACTACTCAGGCTTTAGAGTGCCAGGGACTTCCCTGGTGGTTCAGTGATTAAGACTTCGCATTTCCAATGCAGGGGAGGTGGGTTCAATTCCTGGTCAAGGAGCTAAGACCCCATATGATACTTAGGCAAAAAAAAAAAAAAAAAGCAACAAATGTGAGACATACTTTCTAACTAGTGATGATGCATGTTCACTGTTGATTTTACAATTTTGAAATTACTAAATTTGATCCTAGTCTGAGCTATTAAAGTTCATATGGAATTGAAGGGCTGTCTTTTAGTATTAAACATGGAGAATCATAACCCATCTCAATGACCAGGCTCTCCACATGGATGTAAATAAACAACGTACTAACACTATTAAACAAAACCTTTAGGACACAGGACCACCAGATTCAATATTGAAACATGAGAAATGTTGCTAACGTTATCAGACCAAAAGGCCATGTTAATTTTATCAACTTATGAGAGTTTTATGTTTCCACAGAATGAAATATTAGCTAAACAAAAAATGCTATTAGCTATATAAGAAAGTTCAAGAAAGCACTTTTCAAGGCCACCATACTCCAACTGTCCAAAAAGGCCCTTGTTATGGAAAAATCCTTTTCATTATTTCCGAAGTTTTATTCTTTACTGGATTCTTCTGAGCATTCTGCCACTCAAGTCTTGCTCCAACACCATTTAAGGAGTGTTTGTTTTCCATTATTATTTTAAACTGAAGGGTAGATGATCCATGATTGTATCAAAGGCCTATTTCTACTCTTGTAACAGAATTAAACTTAAAACCATTTTTCTAAATATGCATGTGAAAACTATATAATGTGATACAGCCTACTTTAAGAAGAAAAGTTACCTCAAAACACATGAATGTTCAGTTTTGAGGTAAATGAGCTTGATTAGTTTTAAAACCTGATAAAATCACATAATACAGAAAAGTAAGCAGAAAAGACTAAAGAAAAGGGGGTATTCTTAGAAGGCTACCCAATTAACTCTCATTAAATATTCCTGGAAAACAGTTAATACATAGGGTCTTCTGCCATAACTGGACAAGAGATCCATCTTGAAAGCTCCATCCAAAGACAGTCCGGAGACTGCACAGAATCAGGAAGCAAAGGCCATGCTTATGTAACCTGTAGATAAAAGTCTATCATTTTTTACGCCAAGTTCTAAGTCACCCACAATATTCATATCAGTATTTATTTCAGTTTGCTTTTCTGATTCATGATGAAATCATCATGCAAGGATTTTAGGATCTTACAAATGTAAACAGAATTTATATGATTTGAAGATTTCTAAAATGCCAACTGGGTTCTATTTCACATGAGCTAGAGTCGTTTTCCGACAACTGGTATCACTGTCATCTCTTTTTATTCCTGACAATATTCTACAACATCTGTAAACTTCCAGCTTGATTTTTTTGGGGGGTCAAATATTTGATAAGTATTTCATCTTAAAGATTAAGAAAGTTATGGAAAAGGCATGATGTTCAGGAAACTGTGTGTGGAGTACTAGATCACCTGTCTCATGCACCCTATAGTAGTCACTAAATACTAGGGGCTTTCTGTCACTCCAGACAGTAAGATGAAGATTTTTTGTTCTCTATTTGTGAAGCAATTTGCCTATTTGTCTCAAACTACCTTTTTTGGTGGAGAGACAATGAAGTACTTAATCCTTTTACTCAGAGCACAGTGTGAAACTAATAAGACAAAAAGAAAAAAATAACCGCTTAACTGAAAATTGCAGTCCTTGGGAAACTTAAAGGATTTTAATGACAAGACATGTCAGGATTCCTTCTGCAGATAACACTATATTATCTCAATATCAGCCTAAATGAATATATGTAGTCATATGGGAAAACAAACAGTTAGACCAGTACATGCTTTGTAAATTAATAATGACAGCAACACATGCAAGTAGGTATATTTTGCTATTTAGTAACATTTTATGGTAGCACCCTTTCAGTGCTTATTGCTATTATTAGAAAGAGACCATTACAAGGAAATTGACATGTGCTTTTCATTTTGAAAATATATTGCTCATTCTTGAACTTTACCTGATATGGCATCAAGAGATGGAAAAACCAATCTATCATCCATCACTCAATAGCACAAAGCAGTTGTAACTTGTGGTAAGTTCTTTCTTCACTATTAAGGGAAATACCAAATCATTCTATGCCATTGGATTAATTCTTGGGAAGTTCATTGAGTCTTTGAAGAATGAAATAAGTGGATGTTTCAACCAGATGATAGAATGCTATTTCTCACATTAGTTTGAAATCTATTTTAACACAGTGAAGACACAAAATATGTACTAAATGCCCAGTGGATGCCTCCCAAGATTAGTTGCTGAAAAGAAATAATACAAAGGCCGTGGGGAATCAATAAACTAACGTGAAGCTAGGTGTGCATACCTCAAACAGCTTGGGAGTAACATAATACATTATATAGCCAAGTGATGAACTGAGTGATTAATACATATGGGCTATAGGAATTCAGAGAAGGCAAGGAACAATGTGGGATGGAGTAGCTCGGGAGGATTACATGCCAAATGGAGAAAATGGGCCTTCTTCTGTCTTTCCTTTCTTTCAAATATTCAGTCACTTAAGTGTCTCTTGAGCTCTTCCTCTATCCTAGGTCCAGTGGCAAACAAGGTAGAAAGAGTCCTGTGATGTCTCCAAACTATTCAAGAGTGGTGGAGGTGTGCGGAAGGTCAGTAATAAAGAATTGCAGAAATAAAGTACTCCAATGAGTTACAGAAAAGTATTAAAATTCTACAAAGAAAATACATGCAGCTTAAAATATATCACTGTAATGACATGCTTCTTTAAAATAAACCGAGGTGCCAAAAGCCCCATGATTCAACTTGATTTTATTAGTGGTTGGTCTGTGACCTCGGATCAATGGTACAAGGAAGTGTCATGGTCCTGGTTCCCCTTGTTCACTGCCTCCATCAGCACATCCCTCCCCACCACAGACAGACAGACAGACAGACAGACAGACACACACACACACACACACACACACAGATTCTTATTTGCAACATACATTTTTACAATGCAACATCTACTTTTCAATTCATAGTTAAAGTGATGGGGCAGCTATATCTTCAGAAGAGTGAAGAGACAGTTTGCCTACTGGTGTTAGCATTTTCTGTAGCTATTCCTGGCACTGGGCAACACATGTTTTTAATAAACTTGTAAAAACAGTGTAGATCTAGCTGTAAATATATTTTGCTTGGTAATGTACACTGAATATAACAATTAGATTGACAGCTGTTGGATTCCCCCACCCTGCTCAAAAAAAAAATCACAGTAAAATATAGAGAGAAATAGTTTGAATGATGAGGGCCAAAACAGTATCATGATACCAACACTGTGTTGATAATTATTGTTTATGACAACAATCAATTTACAGTAAAAACATGCTGCTGTTTCCTTTGTTCACAGCATTACATCTTTTATTTAGTCTCTTAGAAATATCTAGCTCCACATGAAGTAGTCTATATCTATAATTAGAACTAGGCCATGCAATCAGATGCCTGTCAATATTGTGGTAAATAGTTAAAAAACAGAATAAAAATTGAAAATACTGATGCATGACTAGGGAGAAATTATCCTGTCAAGCAATGTATTTTATTTTTATTATTATCAATAAGATGCAATGACTGCAAAAGATATGTAAGTAATAGGTAAAAATATATATATAATAAATAGAATAATGAGTACCATCTACTAATAGGACATTAACCTTCAGTGGGTTAAATCCAAACTTAGTATTAATATAAAAACATTTAAAACCTTTGCAAAGATACTCAATAGAAATTCTCTGAGCTTTTAAGCTTCACTTTCTAGGATTTACAGACATAGTGTATAAAAATCTACTATTAACAATTCCTTGTCCAAAGTCTCTTCTTTAATAGCTAAAGTAACAATGTGAAGTTCTCATCTAGAAGAGATTCACATAGAATATCAGCAGCCTAATAATGTCTCATGGCAAACTATCAGAGATCAATAATCCTCAGATTTGAAATA
The DNA here is from genome assembly GCF_019320065.1 of Cervus canadensis. Taxonomy (NCBI): domain Eukaryota; kingdom Metazoa; phylum Chordata; class Mammalia; order Artiodactyla; family Cervidae; genus Cervus; species Cervus canadensis. The sequence goes on from NC_057400.1 coordinate 24,818,370, forward strand.
CCTAAGCCAATTCTTGCATTTAGTATATCAAGAGAACTCTGTTGTATACCTTGGTGAATCTAATTAATTAAGCCATCTATTTAATAAGGACAGTTCAGTTCAGTCACTGAGTCATATACCAACTCTTTGCAACCCCATGGACTGCAGCATGCCAGGCCTCCCTGACCATCAGCAACTCCTGGAGTTTACTCAAACTCATGTCCATTGAGTCGGTGATGCCATCCAACCATCTCATCCTCTGCTGTCCCTTTCTCCTCCCGCCTTCAATCTTTCCCAGCATCCGGGTCTTTTCCAATGAGTCAGTTCTTCCTATCAGGTGGCCAAAGTATTAGTGTTTCAGCTTCAGCATCAGTCCTTGCAATGAATATTCAGGACTGATCTCCTTTGGGATGGACTGGTTGGATCTCCTTGCAGTACAAGGGACTCAAGAGTCTTCTCCAACACCACAGTTCAAAACCATCAACTCTTCTGTGTTCAAAATTCTTTAGAGTCCACCTCTCACATCCATACATGACTACTGGAAAAACCATAGCCTTGACTAGATTGACCTTTGTTGGGAAAGTAATGTCTCTGTTTTTTAATATGCTGTCTAGGTTGGTCATAACTTTCCTTCCAAGGAGCAAACATCTTTTAATTTCATGGCTGCAGTCATCATTTGAATTGATTTTGGAGACCAAAACAATAGTCTGTCACTGTTTCCCCATCTATTTGCCATGAAGTGATGGGGCCAGATGCCATGATCTTAGTTTTCTGAATGTTGAGCTTTAAGCCAACTTTTTCACTCTCCTCTTTCACTTTCATCAAGAGGCTCTTTAGTTCCTCTTCTCTTTCTGCCATAAAGGTGATGTCATCTGCATATCTCAGGTTATTGATATTTCTCCCAGCAATCTTGATTCCAGCTTGTGCTTCATCCAGCCCAGCATTTCTCATGATGTACTTTGCATATAAGTTAAATAAGCAGGGTGACAATATACAGCCTTGATGTACTCCTTCCCCAATTTGGAACCAGTCTGTTGTTCCATGTCCAGTTCTAACTGTTGCTTCCTGACCTGCATACAGATTTCTCAAGAGGCAGGTCAGACGGTCTGGTATTCCCATCTCTTGAAGAATTGTCCACAGTTTGTTGTGATCCACACAGTGAAAGGCTTTAGCACAGTCAATAAAACAGAAGTAGATGTTTTTTTGGAACTTTCTTGCTTTTTCAATAATCTAACAGATGTTGGCAATTTGATTTCTGGTTCCTCTGCCTTTTCTAAAACCAGCTTGAACATCTGGAAGTTCATGGTTCACATATTGTTGAAGCCTGGCTTGGAGAATTTTGAGCATTACTTTACTAGCATGTGAGATGAGTGTAATTGTGTGGTTGTTTGAGTATTCTTTGGCATTACCCTTCTTTGGGATTGGAATGAAAACTGACCTTTTTCCAGGACAGTAGGCACATAATAAACTTAACTATATCATGGGTAATGTGAATGTGGGAGAGAAGGAAAGCATGTGTATAAAAAAAAAAAAAAATTCTCTCTTCTAGAAATCCAAAATTTTAGAATGTTTACAGAGAACCACAAATGTATATATCTTCTTATCCAATACTACCAATAACATCTAGATTTGGAATTAAGTCCTAACCAACATTAGTACTGACTAATTTCAGTGTCATATTTTTTTTTTCCTCTGATGACAAGACAGAGCTACTAAGAGATCTTTTAAACATTAACTATATGTAGGGGACAAGGTAAATTATTAGAACAAGAACAACTGTCTTCAAGTTTTAGATAGGCTGTTGAGAGAAAAATGTTCTATATGTCCCCAAAGGGAAACAGAACAATGAAGGAAGCTATAAGAAGAGAGATTTTGCTTTCAGGGAAAAATAAATTCTAATAGTCAGAGTTGTCCAAAAATAAATCAGCCACTTTCATAGGTAATGAGTTCTCTGCTAGTATATGAAGCAAATGTTGGCAGAGTATCTACCTAGTGGGAATGATGTGAAGAGTATTAAAATAGTTGAGAGAGCAAGCCTTTATGATTCAATGGATTAAAAGTTAGTAATGATGATAGAATTACAAAGCATATAACTTCAAATTTGAGACAAGATGGGCAATTAATATTTTTAATTCAATTTTTCTTCATTCTGTTTTAAATGAGAGTAACTGAGGCTTGACAGTTTACTTAACTTTTATAGAAATCTATTCATGTTTCTCAAAATAGACTTACATCTCATTTTTTGGTCAGCAGTGAGCTGTACTAGTGAAATTGGTTCATTTTCCTTTTAATCAGTGCACACCCCTACACACAATTTTTTTTGTCTTCATTGTTTCAAAATTGCCCTTCAGATTTAAAAATATATATAATAATATATCAAAAGCATCTTTCTGATGAGTAATTATGAACCCATCTCATTCTTTTTAACAACTGCATAGTTATTTCACTGGATATATGCAACATAATCTATGCTAATGCTTTTAGCTTGTTTATAAAACACTACAAAATTTTTTGTAGTATTTTATAGTATTGTAATAGTATTTTATACTATTATTGTAAAAGTATTTTATAGTATTGTAGTATACAATCATCCTTGTATATTCATCTTGATGTTATGATAGTATTTCTTTAGAAAAGATACCTATCAAGGAGATAGAGCACGCATATTATACATTTTGATAGAAAGTGCCCAGTCGCCTTACAGTTGTAACAGTAACTTAACAACCAGGTATGGAAACACCCATTTCCTCATACTCTTTCCAATAACTTTGCATCTGCCTGATCATTACCATGTAAGAGATATCTTAATAGAAGCATAAGAGTTGCAAAACAGAACACGTTGTTTCTGCTCATAATCTAGTTAATGAGATTAAAAAATATACATAAAAAGAGAGTTAGTAATACAAAGCAGGATAAAGTAGTTGAGAAAAAAAATGCTATGTGAAGAGGTCAAGGTGACTGTGACAATTTTTGCAGAGTGGGAAGGATTGAACAGAGCTGTAAAGAATGGGCAGCCCCTGAAGGGCAAAGTTCAGTTCAGTTCAGCCGCTCAGTCGTGTCCGACTCTTTGAGACCCCATGAACTGCAGCACACCAGGCCTCCGTGTCCATCACCAACTCCCAGAGTTTACCCAAACTCATGTCCATTGAGTCAGTGATGCCATCTAACCATCTCTTCCTCTGTCGTCCCCTTCTCCTGCCTTCAATCTTTCCCGGCATCAGGGTCTTTTCAAATGAGTCAGCTCTTCGCATCAGGTGGCCAAAATAGTTTTGGAGTTTCAGCTTCAACATCAGTCCTTACACCCAGGACTGATCTCCTTCAGGATGGACTGGTTGGCTCTCCTTGCAGTCCAAGGGACTCTCAAGAGTCTTCTCCAACACCACAGTTCAAAAGCATCAATTCTTCCACGCTCAGCTTTCTTTATAGTCCAACTCTCACATCCATACATGACTACTGAAGGGCAAAGGCAATGGGCAATCTGGGTGGAGGGCATGGCCATAAATGTCGATGCAACATCACTGGAGTTAAAGCAGAAATCTGAAGTATGTGAAAAAGGTCCACATTTTATGCTTACATTGTGTTCTCTTCTTTCTTATCAGTTATAACCACTCAAAATTATACACAGTTTTACATCCTACATGCGTGCGAGCATAGTCAGTCATGTCTGAGTCTTTTGCCCACCAGACTCCCCCATCTGTGGGATTTTATTTTTCAGGCAAGAATACTAGAGTGGCTTCCCATATCCTCCTCCAGGGGATCTTCCCGACCCAAGGATCCAACCTGTGTCTCCTGCCTCTCTTCTACTGGCAGGGGGGATTCTTTACCACTGAGGCAACTGGTTTATAACCTCCTGTTAAATGTTTACTTGTTGACTGTCTATGGCCTCACAGATCCAAAGGGATGAATGACATATGTTCATTGCTGAGTCTTCAAAATCTGAGCCCTGCCAGCACCTAGGAGACTCTCAGGACCGTGGGCTCATTGAGGGAGTGAATGTCATGCTCACATCACTGAGAGGGGTAGGAAACATTAGGTTCAAGAGTCTGGATTTACAGGACTTATACGGAAATCAGAAAATGGTAACAGGATGAAACCAGGAATGAGAGGTCATGAAACACGGTGGTTTATGGGAACCGAGTCTGGTCTTGCTATGCAAGATGAATGGGTCTGGTGGCAGAACTAGAGGGCCAGCCAGGAGACCACTGCACTGGTACCGAGTTCAAGCGCACAAAGCTGAGAACGGCTGGAAGGAGCATCCTGAATGGAAGAGCAAACGCTGGGTGGCAAAGTAGCTAATGATAGCCACCATTTAAGTGAGTGCTTGATATGTGCTTATTTCCTGTTAAGGACTTTTATTTATTCTTTTATTTAATCTTCTGAGATAGATATTATCCCAGGTTTTAAAAAACAGGAAACGGAGATACAGAAAGGTTAGGAAACTCACTCAAAGCCACACAGCTCCTAAGTCTCCCAGCCCAAAGCATTCCTGATTCTGTGTCCATAAATCTTGTATTTTTTTCCTTTATCTCAAAGGAGTAAAAACATGGGCTCACACACAGGGGAGGTGATCCTGGTTATGCAGAGATGCTGAACAGACACATTTCAGGTTCAAATTCTGGTATTCCCAAGGAAAAAGAAAATGATCAAGTATGAGCTATGTCAGGATTTTCAAGACCAGTGATTGGGTCATGAAATCAACTTAGTGGGTCATGATCTTATCTTAAAAAAAATGAAATAGATGATAAAAAGAGAAAAGAAAATACCACTGTAACCTGGTGGTGTTTCCATCTTCATTTTCAGAATGAAGACTCTGATATTCAGAGTGGCAGAGCCAAGACTCAAAACTAGGGCTTTGCCCCCAACCCCAGGCTCCTCTTTCCAGCACAGCAGCTGTGCATCATGGAAATGAAAAGCTAAGTTCACCAGAAGTGTTTCTTCTGGACCTCTCAGAGCCCAGCCTGGGTGAAGGGTTCATAAGCTTTCTGCCCTTCAGCATGTGCAACAACATCAAGGTCATTTCATTTTGCATCAAGGAACTAGAAAGAAACAAACCATTTCAGCTACAGCTGAACTCTAGCTACTCCACCAAAAAAAAAAAAAAAAAGAAAAAAAAATGATACTGAAACAAAATCTCCATGCCCAGGTTCAGGTCCTTAGAAGAAGAAGCCCCATAACCTGAAGCCTCAGCATAGAGGAGGTTCTTCGCTTATGTTCTAATAAATAGACTATTAACAGAAAACTACAAAGGGAATCTTGTTTTCTCACTGACTTCTGTAGCCTGCCTGAATGTCAGGACTGGAAGGCACCTCAGATCATGGAGTCCACTCTCACACTACAGAAGAAGGAACAGAAGCCCAGAGATGTTAAGTAGGTGAAACCAAAGTCACGCAGCTAACCAGCAGCAGAGCTCCTAAGAGGGATGAAGCCTTACTAACATGCATGTTCTAGATAAATCACAGCTTACTCATGAAATGCTAAAGAGGTGTGGATGGAGGGTCAAAAAGGAGTTGGCTGTGAGATTTTGCCTTGTGTAACGAGAAGGCTGAAGATCTCTGGAGATGTGAGCTGGCCTGGACTCTAGGGCTGACACAGCCTTTTTGGATCGCTAGTCCTGACTCCTGCCTACAGGCCCTGCATGGAGCTCAGCCGTTCTGGGACCAATACCCCAATCTCTGTTCTGAGATGCGCCCCCAGGGACAGGATGCCAGCCCTCATCCCAATGTTAATAATGCCATTCACTCCCTCTTTCTTGCTTGGCTTTCTCTGAAATCAGATTCTTTCATTAATTCATAACATTGACAAGCGTGGTATCCACGGATCAAACAGATCGAAAATAATATGAATTTTAAAGATATTGTTTTATAATAAATATCTGTCTCTGGAGGCTGTTATTTAATAAGAGACTTTAAAATACAAAATTGGCCCCCTAAAAGCTTGAAACTACATCCAACTTATGTTTGATGTTCTGTAACTAAGAAACAACTTGTGAAAAGGAAGAAGAAGATAAAAAATGAACTTAGGCTAGCAGAGTAGAAGCCAAGTTTCAGTCCCATGAGCTGTGAAAACCTTCCAATCAGTCTGTAAATGAGGTAAAGAAGGATTCGTGCACAGCTAAATATTTATTGTTGCTAAGTTTCATCACTGTTAATATACAGGTAATGGATGACTTTTTGTCCTTTGAAGTCAAACACCACCACTTAAGCGGTGACAAGTATTCACCTCCCTGAAATGGACACACAAACACACACACACACATATGTGCACACACACGCACACAAACACAACACTTGTACTGTTTTATCTTCTACAATTGATGACTCAAGTGGAATTTTTAAAAAAAGGAATTAAAAGAGGAAAATGGAAAAGATGATTAGCTTTCATTTTTTATCTTGGGTTGGATATTTTAACTCAGCAAAACGCAGTTTTTGAGGCCCTTTTTTTTAGATTTGTTTTTTGATGGGGACCATTTTTAAAGTCTTTATTAAATTTGTTACAATATAGAGTCTGTTTTATGTTTTGTTTTATTGGCCGTGAGGCATGTGGAATTTTAGCTTCCCAACCAGGGATGGAACCCACACTCCCTGCACTGGAAGGCAAACTCTTAACCACTGGACTGCCAGGGAAGTCCCAGCCCTCTTGTTCTTATCTTAGGATTCGTGAGGAAGTCAAGGCAATCTGGAACAAAGCAGGAAATGTGATGAGGCAGAAGGACTGGAGCATCTACTAGAAATGCTCACTAGGCCAGGGTCAAGTAGGTACAAGAGTGGGATGTGTTAAACACACTACTGTCCTTTACACTTTGAGCAAGATCTATTAAGAAGGTCCCTATGGTGTAGCACATGGAGCCCTGCTGAACGTTATGTGGCAGCCTGGATGGGGGGAGTTGGAGAGTGGGGAAGAATGGATATATGTATATGTATGGCTGAGTCCCTCTGCTGTTTACCCGAAACTACCATAACATTGTTAATCAGCTATTCCTCAAAACAAAAGAAAACGTTTTAAAAAAAATTAACACAAAAAAAGAAGGTCCCCCTACAAGTCTGCAATTACTCTAGATCTTGAGTCAGATCTTAAATTTCAGTCTTATCAAATATAAATAAAGTGCAGTTCAGTTCAGTCAGTCAGTCGTGTCCGAGTCTTTGTGACCCCATGGACTGCAGCACACCAGGCTTCCCTGTCCATCACCAACTCCCAGGATTTACTCAAACTCACATCCATTGAGTCAGTGATGCCATCCAACCATCTCCTATGCCTTCCCATCCCCTTCTCCTATGCCTTCAATCTTTCCCAGTATCAGGGTCTGTTTCAGTGAATCGGTTCTTTGCATCAGGTGGCCAAAGTATTAGAGCTTCAGCTTCAACATCAGTCCTTCCAATGAATATTCAGGGTTGATTTCCTTTAAGATTGACTAGTCTGATCTCCTTGCAGTCCTGACTCCTGCACCACAGTTGCTCTCCTTAAATATATTCTAGGGTCAGTAGTAAAGAACCCACCTGCTAATGCAGGAGACACGGGTTCTGTCCCTGGGTCAGGAAGGTCCCCTGGTGAAGGAAATGGTAACCCACTCCGGTATTCTTGCATGGGAAATCTCATGGACAGAGGAGCCTGGAGGACTACAACTGATGGGGTCTCGAAAGAATCGGACACGACAAAACAACAACATGTTACACTAGCTTTATTTTAAAGGAAGTAGCTGGTGCTGGAACATCACCTTATGTTTTGATTTTTCAGTAAATGCCAGAAATTTGGACTTTTATATGAAATGTCAAGGCTTCCAAATGTTGGGAACTACTTCTGGTTTGGTTTATTTTTGAATCAGTGTATAGTCTGAACAAAACATGGCTGTAAGCTGGATGAATCCTGAGGTTTACCAGTTCATGATGGCGGCCAGTCAAACCTTCAACCAGAACTTCAGCATCACTGCCCTCCCTACTACTTCATTCTTTTCCAGAGCGCCTCTCAAAAGTCCTGCATATATCTTACTTGTTTATCATCAGCCTTTCTTTCATCCAACCATCACAGAAAAATAGAAGTTCCTTGGGGATAAAGAATATGGGGTGTGTGTGTGTGTGTGTGTGTGTGTGTGTGTGACTATAGGCCTATATCCAAGAACAATACAAGGTATATTCAGAATAGTAACTGCACAAGGAGTTGAATGAATGAATGGTCATATATTAATCTCCACTCTCTCCCTTGAGGGCTGAATCAGTCTGTTAGGTCACAGAGGAATGAGAAGAGTGAAGTCTATAAGTTCAAGTCCTAGAGGGAATTACAGTTTTTCTGGACAGAGCCCAGCAGGCCTGGCTTTGACAATCTACAAAAAATAGGATAAGTAAAACGTGAGAGAGGTAGTGGTGCTGAAGAATCTAAAGACTTCAAAATACTTAATAAAACCATTGTAAGTGTCTTCCAATAAAACATTTTACAATGGCAAAGCAATCTCTCTCTCAAGAAATTTTTGACAAGGTGAATTTTTGTACCTTAAGATGATTTAATTTCCATCTGGAGATCCATCCAAAATTACACCTTTGTGCAATACCTGAACAATGGCAATTAGAGTCAATTTCTAATAATGGTCCTTAAGCAGCCACACTGCCTATGAAGTGTTTTTAAATACAAGGTGAGCATGACATTGAATTTCTCTCTTTAACCAGAAAAACATAAAACATAAAAGAGAATGTACATGTGTGCTGCCACTTAAAAGCAAATTGATTGGTTATTAGTTCAGTTCAGTTGAGTTGCTCAGTCGTGTCCAACCCTTTGTGACCCCATGGACTGGAGCAAGTCAGGCCTCCCTGTTCATCACCAACTCCCGGAGTTTACTCAAACTCATGTCCATTGAGTCGGTGCTGCCATCCAACCATCTCATCCTGTCATCCCCTTCTCCTCCTGCCTTCAATCTTTCCTAGCATCAGGGTCTTTTCAAATGATTGGTTATACGGTAATTAAATCAACAGAAATAATAAATTTGGAAAACTCACTTTCGGCACGTTTAAAAAATTTCTTGAGCAATTTTATTATCTATCTGCCTTGCTCTCTAAAAAAAACTGTTTTCTTTCCTATTTTAAACTATCACTACCTGCTATTCATCAAGTGTTTGAGAGACCAAAATGTGCAAGAGGCAAGGTGCTAAATGGGAACAAGACATAAGACATACCATTTTTGCCCTCACAGAGCTTTCAGTCTCCTATGGGAACCAGAGGAACAGATCACAATGACCCTGACTGCCCATCTCCCACGTAGCCTGGCCCCAAACCCCAGGAACAGCAATCTGACCTGAAGTTCCGTGTGACCGTGCTGCCTGCCCGTCCTTTCAGCATGACCGTTGCAGATATCTTTTAACCAATGAGATTTCTATGTTGACTTCTAAAGCTTTAGTAACTGCAGGAAAACTATGATACTTCCCCCACATTCCTTAAATGAATTCTTTTCAGGATTCAGTAACTAGAAAAACTTCCCAAAAAGTGCTGAGAAGAAATTCCCATGTGGAAATACAATCCATGGAGCACAGTGTGGATGGTGAGGATTCAGTGTTTAGGAAGAACTTTTCCAACAGAAACAAAATAGATAACTCAGTGCCAAGAGAGCAGGCTACCCAAGGTCAGTTGAAAGCCACAAAAATAAGTCCAAGGAGAAAAACTCAAAGGTAAAGAACGAAACAGAAACTTTAGAAGAAGTGCTTTGTCCGGTTCTCCTTCCTGGAATTGTCCTCTTCCAGTGTCTAGCCTTGTCTTGGACTTTGATCTTTGATCCTGTTCCCCTTTCACACTATGCCCTAGTTTCGAACTCAAATTTCAAAAGGGGTTCAGCATATATAACATATATAGGTGAAGTGAGTTGGTTGGGTACTCCAGCAAAAACAAAAAAAACGGCACCCTAGTTTCTACTGGTGCAGCTCTTTCTTAATACAGCATATTGCAGCTATCTGATATTATGTGAAATCTGTGGAGTTTAAAACATTGGCTTGAGTAAAACACAGCAGTGCAAATTAAATAAAACATATTTTAGAGATCTATGTAGTCTAAAGCAGAAGTCCCCATCCTTCTTGGTACCAGGGACGAGTTTTGAGGAAGACAATTTTTCCATGGACTGTGGGGTGGACGGGTATAATGGGGAGGAGGGTGGTCAGGGGGATGGTTTGGGGATGAGTCAAGCCCATTACATTTATTGTGCACTTTATTTCTATTATTATTACATAAGCTCCACTTCAGATCATCAGGCATTAGATCCCTGAAGCTGGGGACCCCTCATCTAAAGAACACCAATTTTGAGCTTCTAACTCTTATCAATACTGAAATCAAACTGGTTATATTCTTTGTAGCCAAAGATGGAGAAGCTCTATACAGTCAGAAAAAATAAGATCGCAAGCTGACTGTGGCTCAGATCACGAACTCCTTATTGCCAAATTCAGACTTAAATTGAAGAAAGTAGGAAAAACAACTAGACCATTCAGGTATGACCTAAATCCAATCCCTTATGATTATACAGTGGAAGTGACAAATAGATTCAAGGGATTAGATCTTATGGACAGAGTGCCTGAAAAACTATGGATGGAGATTCGTGACATTGTACAGGAGGCAGTGATCAAAACCATCCCCGAGAAAAAGAAATGCAAAAAGGCAAAATGGTTTTCTGAGGAGGCCTTACAAATAGGTGATAAAAGGAGAAGCAAAAGGCAAAGGAGAAAAGGAAAGATATATCCATTAGAATGCAGATTTCCAAAGAATAGCAAGGAGAGATAAGAAAGTCTTCCTCAGTGATCAATGCAAACAAATAAAGGAAAACAACAGAATGGAAAAGACTAGAGATCTCTTCAAGAAAATTAGATATACCTAGGGAAAATTTCATGCAAAGAAGGGCACAATAAAAGAAATGGTACGGACCAAACAGAAGTAGAAGATATTAAGAAGAGGTGGCAAGAATACGCAGAAGAACTATACAAGAAAGATCTTCATGATCCAGATAACCACAATGGTGTGATCACTCACCTAGACACAGACATCCTGGAATGTGAAGTCAAGTGGGCCTTAGGTAGCATCACTACGAACAAAGCTAGTGGAGGTGATGGAATTCCAGTTGAGCTATTTCAAGTCCTGAAAGCTGATGCTGTGAAAGTGCTGCACTCAGTATGCCAGCAAATCTGGAAAACTCAGCAGTGGCCACAGGACTTGAAAAAATCAGTTTTCATTCCAATCCCAAAGAAAGGCAATGCCAAAGAATGCTCAAACTACTGCACAACTGCACTCATCTCACAAGCTAGCAAAGTAATGCAGAAAATTCTCTAAGCCAGGCTTCAACAGTACATGAACCATGAACTTCCAGATGTTCAAGCTGGATTTAGAAAAGGCAGGGGAACCAAAGATGAAATTGCAATCATCTGCTGGATCATCAAAAAAGTAAGAGAATACCAGAAAAAAACTCTACTTCTGCTTTAGTGACTATACCAAAGCCTTTAACTGTGTGGATCACCACAAACTGTGGAAAATCCTGCAAGAGATGGGAATACCAGACCACCTGATCTGCCTCTTGAGAAATCTGTATGCAGGTTAGGAAACAACAGTTAAAACTGGACATTTAACAACAGACTGGTCCCAAATCAGGAAAGGAGTACATCAAGGCTGTATATTGTCACCCTGCTTATTTAACTTATATGCAGAGTACATCATGAGAAATGCTGGGCTGGAGGAAGCACAAGCTGGAATCAAGATTGCCAGGAGAAATATCAATAACCTGATATGCAGATGACACCATCCTTATGGTAGAAAGCAAAGAACTAAAGAGCCTTTTGTTGAAAGTGAAAGAGAAGAGTGAAAAAACTGGCTTAAAACTTAACATTCAGAAAACTAAGATCATGGCATCTGGTCCCATCACTCCATGGCAAATAGATGGGAAAACAGTGGAAACAGTGACGGACTTTATTTTTTTGGCCTCAAAAATCACTGCAGATGGTGACTGCAGCCATGAAATTAAAAGATGCTTGCTCCTTGGGAGAAAAGCTATGACCAACCTAGACAGCATATTAAAAATCAGAGACATTACTTTGCCGACAAAGGTTTATCTAGTCGAAACTACGTTTTTCCAGTAGTCATGTATGGGTGTGAGAGTTGGACTGTAAAGAAAGCTGAGAGCCAAACAATTGATGGTTTTGAACTGTGGTGTTGGAGAAGACTCTTGAGAGTCCCTTGGACTGCAAGGAGATCCAACCAGTCCATCCTAAAGGAGATCAGTCCTGAATATTCATTGGAAGGACTGATGCTGAAGCTGAAACTGCAATATTTGGCCATCTGATACAAAGAACTGACTCATTGGAAAAGATCCTGATACTCGGGAGATTGAAGGCAAGAGGAAAAGGGGACAACAGAGGATAAGATAGTTGGATGGGATCACCAACTCGATGGACATGAGTTTGAGCAAGCTCCGGGAGTTGGTGATAGACAGGGAAGCTTGGCATGCTGCAGACCATGGGGTCGCAAAGAGTCGGACATGACTGAGGGACTGAACTGAACTGAACTGATATCATGACAAGTTTAAAAATGTGTATCTCTAGCTCTGAGATCCTCTAGAGTTCTAATACCTGCATTCAACTTACAACTGGCTGCATCCAGAGGTGCCCAAGGCTCCCAGTCCTAACTTTGGAGTTCAAAACTGTTTCTGACAATTCCATTCACTTGTGAATTCTTTATCCTCTTCAGTGGTGCCACCTCTCACCTTAGGGTTCACCTTCTCCTTCCATCCCTCTTGGCTATCCCCATCCAGTCAAGCACCAAGCCTCATAGTCTCCTCAACTCCTTGTCCTCATCACTTTATCTCTTCCAAACCAGGCAATTAGCACTCTATTTCAACTATATAATAACCTTCTAATAGCTTTCTTCAGGTCAACTTTATCAACTTGACTGCATTCAAATATAAAACAAGGAAAGTTGATGTTGTATCTACCCTGCTCAGATGTCTTGTTGGCTCTCAGTATCCTGGATACTGAGGATAAAACCTAACTTCTTAGCACTGCATACAGAGCTCTCGGATTCTGGCCTCTGACTACTCATTCAGCCTTGTCTCCCCTCATTCCAACCACACACCATAGCCTTGCAGAACTCCTTGTATATCAGTAAACCTATGGGGTTTTCTCAGTGGCTCAGCGGTAAAGAATCTGTCTGCAATGCAGGAGACACAGGAGATGTGGGTTGATTCCTGGATCAGGAAGATCCCCTAGAAGAAGGCATGGCAATCCACTCCAGTATTCTTGTCTGGAGAATTCCATGGATAGAGGAGCCTGGCTGACCGCAATCCATGGGGTCACAAAGAATCAGACGCTACCGAAATGACTAGGCACGTGAATGTATCATAGTTTTTATGCCCCTATTTTTTAAACCCTCTCTCCTCTTTGCCTGAAGTACCTTTTTCTCTAGTACTCTCACCTACCTAGTCACCTTCTATTCAACTTTTAAACTTCAGCTCAAGCCATCTATGTCTTCCCCAGGAAGATTTAGGTATTCCTTTGAGTCCAACGGGTACCCACGCAAACACAGACTATCCATCAAGGATAGGAAAAGAATCATATCATTCATCTTTATATCAGAGCATCAAGAACACCATCTGGCACAGTGCTGGCTTCATAAATATTTGTTAAATAAAAAATTAAAAAATGAGTTAAGGGTTTTTAGAAAAAATAATGCAGCTAGGGAAGAGAAAGAAAGGAATGAAGGATCTGCATTTGGATGATCTCTGTCCTAGATTATTGACAAAATCTTTTACCTAGTACACTAAGTACTCAAGTCACGCCTCATGCCTGTGCAACTTTCTGGGGCTTCCGGGTAAACTTATAATGAATCTAAACGCCTCACTATCACAAAGCCATGCCCACCTCACCAGCCCTGTTTCCTTCAACTCTCCCCTTCTTATCTAGGTCTCTCTTCATTCATAAAATGTGAACATTTGATATTTCTTCTTCTGGGAATCTTCCTCCCCCTACTGCCTTCTTTGCACTCAGGTATTAGGTAACAGGTCAGCTTCTCAGAAAGGTCTACCAGATCATCTTCTAATCTAGTTACCACCCACCACCACCACTCCTGCCCCGTCATACTTTTCCTATTACTCTATTATCTTTTCTTGATAGCTCTCACAGTGTCTGAAATTGCCTTAACTTATTTTTAGTCTCCATCACCAGAATGTAAACTTTATTCACTACTTTGTGCCCAACATCATTATTATATTTTTTAATTTTTGGAGGGAATAATATTTACATTTTGTGAATTCTTATCAGTTTCCTAGACATACTAGAAAAGAAATTTATTAATCAATAGAATTTGGCTCAACTTAAAAAAAAAAAAGTTTGAGTATAATGAATATATGTAACATACAAATTTATATGTAGACACAAGAATAATCTAATCCAAGCACCTTAATCAAACCAAAGTATGAAATTGCTATCAGGTCCAGATATTCTCCTAATAATGTCTTTCCCCACAACCAAAATTTGTCATCTTCTCTTGTAGATAGGAGCAATTTTGCTAAGCTATAATTTTTACATCATTCTCAACAGAACATTTATGCATGGAGAAATTGTATGACTTGTCTTTTAAGAAAAGAAAATTACTGAAAATTAAGCTTTCAAAACCACTGTGTTTTTGACTTCAAAATAACTGTTAAAGTCCAAGCATGTAAACAGAAACAAATTAACAATTACCATTTCACAGCTCTCAAAATGTTTATAAACATAAAGCCTATATCTTTCTAAAAATATGAATGTCAAGACTTTTTCTGTTTTAACAGTTTGATATACCTTTAGGTAAATCACTATTGAAAAATAATTTGAGAGAGTCATGTCATCATATAAAAAAGTAAGATAACGTTAGTGAATTGCTCTTTTAAACAACCTTGAAGGTATAGTTCTCAATATAGTATGCTTGAAAAGTTGTTGTTGTTTAGTTGCTAAGTCGTGACTGATTCTTTTGTAGTCCCATGGACTGTGGCCCTCTAGGCTCCTCTGTCCATGGGATTTCCCAAGAAAGAATACGGGAGTGGGTTGCCATTTCCTTCTCCAGGGGATATTTCTGACCCAGGATTGAACCAGTATCTCCTGCTTTGGCAGTTGGATTCCTTACCACTGAGCCACTAGGGAAGCCTGTCCTTTTTAAACACAAACATTTAAAATTTAAGTGTTTATATAATGTGGAAAAACCAAGGTCAACATATTTTGAAATCATATAATTTCACTTTAATAGCTGAGAAGTTTGAGAAAACAGTATTTATTTTTGTACCAGAAACTCCACTCTTCTTTTTAAAATTCATAGCTTAGGTAAAACAATTTTCATCAATACACAAGGATCATTACACATCCACTCTGGTTCCCTTCTGAGCAAAGCTACTTTTGAATCTACAATTCCTTCCATTTTTGCTCTTTCTCTGAATTGCCCTGCTAATCAGATGGTCTGAAATAAAAATAAAATCTCCAATTTGTAAAGCTGTATAATTAAAACCTAAATATAAATTATGGTCGACTCTATTAGTGGGTAATAATGCACAGTGATGATGAAGATAAAATAAATGACAAAATCTCTTCTTCCTCTCCTAATGTTAATTGAGTGCTTATTATGTTTCAAGCACTGATAAGCCTTACTTTGGTGTAAAGCGTATGAAGTAGTCACTATTAATACTACTGTTGAACAGACAGGAAACTGTGGCATAAACAGGTTAAGCAGTTGTCCTAGGTCAGTTCAGTTCAGTTCAGTTCAGTCGCTCAGTTGTGTCCGATTCTTTGTGACCCCATGAATCACAGCACGCCAGGCCTCCCTGTCCATCACCAACTCCCGGAGTCCACCTAGGTCAGATGACCTGAAATTTGTGGAGTGTAAACCCTCAGATTATGTGGGTTTGCTAGTAAGCACTAGAAACTTTGTTAATAAGCACTATATTTATGAGTTAATACATGGGAATCTTTTAAAACAGGCCGCATAGGGTAAGCTCTTATTGTTAGCAGTTATACATTGTTTTATGAATAATCATCCATTTCGCCTTCAGAGATATATCCTCCTTATTTAAAAATATAGTTAACAAAAAAAAAAAAAATAAAAAAATAAAAATATAGTTAAAAACAATATTTTACTGAGAGCTCTATAACTTGTCTAAAAATGATACAACAATTTAAGATTCACAATATCTCAATGTAATAATAAATAGGTGACATGTGTTGAGCTTTGAGATAGGTAGAGACAATTATTATTGTCAATTTCCACATAAGACTTGGAGTTAGAAGGAAGCTGAGTGATTTTCTCATGGTTCAATTCTCAACGAAAGAATCTCTCTGTCTTATGAGAAATTCATTCCATGTGGTTCAGGAACAGAACCACAGCTCTTTGACCAAGACCAGTTCTTACAACTTTCCCCTTGAAGGTCAGGAAGTGGGGTGGGATGAGGTACAGTGGGAAAGGAACTCAGAAAGTTCCTGAAAGGTCAAACAAGTATACCTCTAACCCTAAGCGGCTGTAATTGGTTCAGGGATGTTATGTTAGCTAATTAGATTCATTCTGAGGATATTTTTGCCAGGTAAGGCTACTGGACAAAGTATCACTGGTATACTTTGCTGTTAAGACACAAAACTGGTACAACTAGAAGCCTTCTTACCAACCAGATGAAAAAAGCCATTCTGAAGGACAAAGAAAAAGATATAACTCTGATGATAGTGCTTAAGCCTCTTATCCAGCCATCCATGATTCAGGGTTAACCCTAGATTACTCAGATGTCTAATTAAATAAATTACTACCCCTATTTCAAAATATGGCTGAACTGGTTGAAATTGGGTTTCTGTCAATTGCAACTTTCCATCACCAAAGAGCCTTGTTATTTTTCTTCATAATTCTTTCATTTTTAAAAACATTAAACACCAAATGCCTCTATAACTTAATCATCACCTTGATTTATCCAGAGGAAACATGGAATTTTAACAATGGAATTCTGATATGTGAGATAAGTAAGTGTATAATCTATATTAGTTAAAATAGTTTTTGAATATTAAAATATCTCAGAGCAGATTATTTTTTATTTTAAACATCCCTAAAAATTTTTAGGAACCTTTGCAATTGGTGTTCTAGAGGGTAAATAACAAAATAAAACATAAAGAAAACTATCTGACAGTTCTTGAGGAGTTGAGACCATTTCTATCCCTTTGAAAACATCCTTGAAATCACCATTCTTTAACAACACAACTTCTTCAGGAAAGAGAATCAACGTGCCTTAGTAATCTGAATAAAACATTCAATTGCCATGAAAATTAACATCTAAGCCCTGAATTCAGGGTGCGCCTAATGAAAATCAGGCAGAGAAGCTAATGGGAAATTTAACACAGGCCAAATGTCATTATTGTTGTGAAAAATATACTATAATTAAAATGTTTCTGAGTCCTTGGCCAATGACCTAGAGTAATAATGCTTTGTTGACCTTATTATAAAAAATAATTTTTCATTACTAATTCAGTAAAACAGTCCCTTTTTCAGGCTTCAGGCGTAAATAAAAAAGCAAAAATCAGCGCCTGATGCTTCACTGGAGCACAAGAAGTAATACAAAAACACTGACTGGTCAAGGAGGAAACAATTTCAAAGCCACAGTGAACAAGGAAAGGGAGAAAATAAAAACAGAGGTATTTTATAGCAGAAAGAATAAAAGGAGTAGACGTCTCTGATTCTGGCAAAAGATAAAGGAGATATGGCAAAAGCATTGGATTTCATTCATTCTGCGTTACCCACATTCTGAAAAAAACAGGGGCTGTGGTCTGTGCATTAGAAGGCAGATTGATTACATTCAGTCTGGATAGAAAGACCATTTCTTTCGAATGATTATGGTGCTTAAACTTACTTAGAAAATTACTCTCTACAATATAACATTTGAGTATTATAAGTAAATATACTGTCTCCCTGGAGGTCTCTGTAATGGGATTTCACCTGTGAGTTCAGTCTGCCATTTTTCTTCTCCTCCGGCTAGTTATCCATGGGAACTGGCATTTGAGGGGAACTCAGGGAGCAGTGTTCTGGAATATGAACATAATCTCTTTATTAAGCAATAAAGAAGTTGTAGAAACTCACACTATTGACCAACTAAAAATGATTCAGTTCAGTTCAGTTGCTCAGTTGTGTCCAACTCTTTGCGACCCCATGGTCTTTGCAACTGCAGCGCGCCAGGCTTCCCTGTCCATCACCAACTCCTGGAGTTTACCCAAACTCATGTCCATTGATGCCATCCAACCATCTCATCCTCTGTCGTCCCGTTCTCCTCCCGCCTACAATCTTTCCCAGCATCAGGGTCTTTTCCAATGAGTCAGCTCTTTGCATCAGGTGGCCAAAGTATTGGAGTTTCAGCTTCAGCATCAGTCCTTCCAATGAATATTTAGGACTGATTTCCTTTAGGATGGACTTGTTGGATCTCGTTGCTGTCCCAGGGACTCTCAAATATCTTCTCCAGCACCACAGTTCAAAAGCATCAATTCTTCGGTGCTCAGCTTTCTTTATAGTCCAACTCTCACATTCATACATGACTACTGGAAAAACCATAGCTTTGACTAGATAAACCTTTGTTAGCAAAGCAATGTCTCTGTTTTTTACTATTGTCTAGATTGGTCATAGCTTTTCTCCCAAGGAGCAAGCGTCTTTTAATTTCATGGATGCAGTCACCATCTGCAGTGGTTTTGGAGACCAAAAAAATAAAGTCTGTCACTGTTTCCGCTGTTTTCCCATCTATTTGCCATGAAGTGATGGGACCAGATGCCATGATCTTAGTTTTCTGAATGTTGAGTTTTAAGTCAACTTTTTCACTCTCCTCTTTCACTTTCAACAAGAGGCTCTTTAGTTCTTCTTCGCTTTCTGCCATAAGGGTGGTATCATCTGCATATGTGAGGTTACTGATATTTCTCTCGGCAATCTTGATTCCAGCTTTTGCTTCCTCCAGCCCAGTGTTTCTCATGATGTACTCTGCATATAAGTTAAATAAGCAGGGTGACAATATACAGCCTTGATGTACTCCTTTTCCTATTTGGAACCAGTCTGTTGTTCCACATCCAGTTCTAACTGTTGCTTCCTGACCTGCATATAGGTTTCTCAAGAGACAGGTCAGATGGTCTGCTATTCCCATCTCTTGAAGAATTTTCCACAGTTTGTGGTAATCCACGCAGTCAAAGGCTTTGGCATCGTCAATAAAGCAGATGTTTTTCTGGAACTCTCTTGCTTTTTTGATGATTAAAAATGATTAGGGCAAGTTTTACATGTAGAACAACATGGCTTTTGTGCATTTTGAAGAGCAAGGATGTCATATCATTTGAAATTTTGGGGGAGGGATATGGAACAAAACAGCTTTAAAAATTCAATTCTGTTACTCAAGGAAGATGACACATTAAATCATCAATAATCATTTTAATAATAACAGATTTACTAGATTCTCTAGAGGAAAACTGGGTGCAACGAAAACACGACCCAGAACAGGTAAGTTTTAATAAGAGATTGGAGGGGGAGAGGCAGAATCCAGAGAACCGGCCAATTCAAATGTCTTTACAGCAAGAAAATTACATAAATAGGTTTCCCTGATGCATGAACATATCAGAAAGTGGTGGGTTGCATTCAAATTTGAGGTGCTTATGTCTTAACCAGAGATATTCAGGCCTAATAATTAAAAAGCAAAACTGCTTCTTAAAAAGCAATATGCTTGCCTACAAGCACATTGGCCTCCATTTTATGACCACTGCTTAGATAAATATTCTAAGTTGTGCTGCACACAATAGTATCAATGGAGACAGTTTGTAGGTGTCAAATCAAATCACAACAAAGCAAACATACAAACAGACCAAAAGTGAGCTTCAGTGAGATAAACATTTGGGAAACCTAATGTGTGCTAGACTGCTTTCTGTGTGGCCTTTCCATCCATTTTCCACTGTCCTGTCCTACTCTGTGCTGAAACGAAAGGACTGCATGAAGAGGATCGCTGGCCCTCTGGTTCTAGTTGATTTCAGTTGATTAGAGAAACAGGCAGGAAATTTCTAGGTGTTTATTCTACTGCTCATTCACTGCCAAGTTGCAATCGGTTGGCCCTGGCTTTCTAACTAAGGGACTAGTCAGTTGATTCTCTCCAGGTTCTGGGCTTCCCAGGTAGCTCAGTGGTAAAGAATCCGCCTGCCAATACAGGATTCAGGAGATGCGGGTTCCATCTCTGGGTTGGGAAGATCCCCTGGAGGACGAAATGGTAACCCACTCCAGTATTCTTGCCTGGAAAATTCCATGGACAGAGGAGCCTGGCAGGCTACAATCCGTGAGGTTGCAAGGAGTTGGACATGACTAAATGAGCACACACGCACTTCAGGTTCTAATAACTACTCCTTCCACTCGTCCTTCCAAGCCCAGGGGTGGTAACAGAGTACTGCACAATCCCTGATGCCTGCCTGAAACCCTGCCCATCCTGCTGTAAAAAGTCCTCTTATTAAAGTTTTCTCAAGTTACAAGTTTGAGTGTGCCATATGTTTCTTGCCAGGGCTCTGACTGATAAACTGGGTAAAAGAACATAAAACTGGTTTCTTTTTTTTGGAAGACTGTTCAGAGTCCTTGAAATGATAACATGTATGATGAATATTCAAGAATGGTCCAGAAAGGAGAGATTTGTTGGCATGGGTAGAGACCGAGAGGTCCTAGGAAACAGAGGTAAGAAAAGCTTAAAAGATGATGGCAATAAGAACGAAGAGCAGAGAGGACAAACTTTCTTTAATGGTTAATAACTCAGGTTTAAAGTTAGGGGAGGTAAAGTTCTGGGAAGAGCATTGGGTAATGTAATCTTGAAACTATTTTCGCATAATACGGATTCTTGTAACCTCTTTTCAAGGAACTTTTTTCCCCCCTTTCATTCATTTTTTTCTTCTTTTTCCTTATATTCTCTTTCTTTTTTGAGAGCATTTTATTCAGGATCTTTGAACCAATAAAGCAAGGGGAAGTGTTTGGTACTTCCTTTATGCTTTTTACTGTACTTTCTGGATCATATATTAGGATATCATATTGCCCAATAAAGTGTTCTCATAAAAACTTTGCTTCAACTAGTGAAATGAATCTGAAAACAGAACTAGAAACACTGAGAATAATAAAATACATCAAAATCTCTTCTGTACCAACCATTAAAGCAATGCTAGTAATAAAACACTGAATTTAAACTATTTTCAGCACTTCAAAATGGTGTCCCCTAATCTTCAGATGTTATTTGGGATTTCTACACCCATCTATCTTTTTGACGAAAGTATATTTTGAATTAGATGTTCCCAACTATTTATACACAAACGCAAACAGACATGTATAACACCTGTTAGGATGTTGAGATACAAAATAATTTCTGATCAAAGTAAGTTGGCTTCTCTGTCTCTAAAAGTATCTCACATTCAGCATGTTGGAAGCCAACTCTGGATCCTTCCCTTCAAATCTGTTTCTGCCATGGTCTTCCCTTTCTTTCAGTTTTATGCATGTGTGCTAAGTTGCTTCAGTCCTGTCCAACTCTTTGCAACCCTATGGACTATAGCCCGCCAGGCTTCTCTATCTATGGGATTCTCCAGGCAAGAATATTTGCCATGCCCTACTCCAGAGGGATCTTCCCGACCCAGGGACTGAACCCATGTCTTCTGTGGTTCCTGCACTGTAGGTGGATTTTTTTTTTTTTTAAACTGTGGAGCCTCAGGGAAGCCCATCCTTCAGATTAGGGGAGGTCTACTTTGCTGAGGCCCAAAATTGTGGTATCACCCTATCTTTTTCACATCCCACAACCACTTCATCATCAAACTTGGTCTATTCTGTCTTCAAAATATGTCCTGAATTTGGCCATTTTCACCAATCTCTACTGCTTCATTTTGACTAGATGCATTTACATTCATCATTTTACTTAAATCTCACAATTACTTAACAAACGTCTTTTTTATCCTCATTTAACATATGAAGAAAATAAGGTTTCAGTGAGATGTAATGACTTGCCAACACAGCACACTCAGGAAATAGAAGGACTGGAATTTGAAACTATGCCTGGCAAATTCCCAGGTTTTTGCTCTTTCTAATATATCAGGATAAAATAAAACGTCTTTAAAATTGATTCAAAAATTAATATGCATTGATTTATTTCTAAAAACTTACCTCCCTGCTTCTGCTTTAACAAAGTCAAAAGGTTTTAACAGGTTTATTCTTCATAAACTTACAAGGGCGTAGTATGTATGTATGTGTATGTGGGAGGGATATACTCCTGAATCCATGTGCATAGGCACACACACACAAAATTTAGAATGGAAAACAAATTTGATGAATTTGTTGCAAATTTAGGGGTACAACAGCTTATAAAAGAAATCCAGTTAAGAGTTGTTCAGAGGTGACTGGTAGGGAAAGACTTATTTATCCCATCACATCCTAAATAGCCAGGAGCCAGGGAGAGAAGCAGCTGGGTGCAAGAAGGCATTAGGGAGCCGACTCAACGGTGCCGCCAGGGAAGAAGGCGGCAGCTGAGGGGGGGGGGTTTCAGAATCCAACATTTAAAATGATCCAAACTGGAAGATGCCAGCTGGAAGAAGGGGGTGCTAGGCATCCAGTAACCTTCTGGTAAAACCAATTTTCTGTCTGGTAGAAGAGAAAGCACATGCTACACGTTAAGCATCCCAGGTTTCGAGGAAAAAAAAATTGTGCGTTTTCCCAACAATTATCTGTGCATCCTGTGAGTGTCATCCCCATAGGGATTCACCAGGGAGGGTGACCTGTTATTAAATTGGCACATTTTGGCCTATGTCAACACCAGGACAGTTCTTCTGGGTAACAGAATAATATGCCAAAGAGACCTTTAAACATTTTATATGTTCCCTAATTTAAACTGGGAATATAATGGTCCCTTAAGGTGATTCTCTTTTTAAAGGGTATATCATTAAAAGGGTTATAGGAGTTGATTCCATTAAAACACACACACATGCACAGACATCAACAGGATGAGATATACATTTCAAGCCCACGTGACAGACATCTAAAGACCGAGGGTTTAAACCCTCAGTTTATCAGCTCTAGAGGCCTAATTTTGCAATCAGCTAAACCTACAGTACATTTTCATCAAGTGCTGCAAATCAGCAAAATATTAAATGAATCTTGAAAAAAATGATTATGAATCCACAGTTCTGTTTGACTGTATAATTCTATTTAAGATTAAAATTACTATCATAAAAAGGCCACTTTCTGAATGTAATTCCACAAAAACATCATCACAAAAGCTTTTACTGCTATTTATGTCAGAATGTATTTTAAACAGTTCTAATCATTTACCTTTGTGGACACTTAATTAAAATTACAAAACCAATTTTAATCTGTAGTCCAATTAATATGCAAATATATGCAAATGTGGTAAATCAAGGTGGTGATTAAGTTAAGGACACTCTATTTCATGTCTGCTTTAAGTGTGAAAACAAACAATCTTTTTTGTAATTGTACTGATGGATTGTGATGTTTATAGGGTTAGTATGGGGTACAAATGTTTATGCATCAACATTATGCCAAAACAAAGATTTTATACTCTGGAGTGATTTAGCATCCAGCATACATTCAGATGCAACAAAGTCATTTTGCAGTCATCTTGTGAATTAGAATAAGGTCAAAGCAAAGTTAAATTTCTATGTCATCCATTTGTATGGCTATTTAAAATTCAACAATCACTTTCTGATGTGTTAGGTAAGAGCCAAGAAGTCTCAAGAATGGCATATTATCACCCTTTATCATTTAGTGTTCCTAATATACTGGTTTATCTTTGATACTATTACAGCAATCGCTCTCTCATTAAGGTACAAAGATATTCAGCCTTTTTAACCCCTCTTTTTCACAAGTTTTAAATATGGAAAGTACAGC
The DNA here is from genome assembly GCF_019320065.1 of Cervus canadensis. NCBI lineage: Eukaryota > Metazoa > Chordata > Mammalia > Artiodactyla > Cervidae > Cervus > Cervus canadensis. The sequence goes on from NC_057400.1 coordinate 24,842,216, forward strand.
TAAAATCCAAGTGACCATCTTTGTTTAACTAGGGATGTACAACACATTTTCATACCCAATTTGTCCCTCTTTTTCTTCTCATGCTATTGTCTAGATAGCACCCAGGACACTTAATTTTTCTGAAGAAGAAATGACTGGCTTCAGGAGACCTGTTTCAAAAAGGGCAAATGTTTAACTTCAGTGGGATTAGTTTCTTAAATTCATGGTTAACCTTAATGGAGATTTCTCTACAAAACAACATATTACAACTTCCTTTTAAGCAATGTCTTCTCCAATCTTGAACATGTCTCTATTTTATGAAATGTCTGTCCTGCAAAGATGAAGGAGAAACAGTCATCTTTGAAAAAAGAGAGTGTGATTTAAAAATCACAGTCATGTCATCTCTTGGAAAATAAAAATAATCCCAAAGTTCTGTTCTTGATGAAATATCTACATTAAGCATAACAAGTCTGATGTATTATTTTTGTGCAAATGTGAATCATTTCCTTTTCTTTAAGCCTGAAGAAGCCAGAGTAGCTCATATAAATTTTGAAGTGCTTACAAGAAGCACACTGTCTTTTTGTTTCAAATATTTCATGCTTCTGAAATATTTCTCTCAACATTAAACATTTAGATATTGACAAATAAGAATTTTGTCAGTGTAGCATTAACCACCAGCACTTCACATACATTTCTTACTGGGCACTCATTTTCACATCTGTATTATTTAAAATAATCTTTTCCACTCTTACTTGAAGATGTGCTCATGTATATTTCTTCATTTCACTTAGAGAAATGAAGAAAGTGGATTTCAAATTGCCATCATCACATCATTTTTAACACTCGATATATATTTAAAAATATTATTGCTCTGTGAAGGCAGATAATTTAATAAAAAGCAATGCATTTACAGTTATGTTTACTAAAGCAGGTACTGCGTCCTGAACGGGCTTCTGCAAACTTATTTCTCCCTCTTAGTCTAATCTAATTTTACCATCCATACTTTGAAATCCTCAAAAATATGTAACTTTCCAAGAACAAAGACCCTAATAAATGTTGAACGTAATTTCTGCATGTATTTCTTCCTTTAACTGTTCCACTGTTACCATCATTACTTTGCATTGTACACATTCTTACAAATCATTCTTCTAAAATATTTTAAAATGAAACTATACACAACAAACCATTAAGTTCATCTCTCTCTCTCTGAGTAGGTGTTTAGGGACTGTAATTTTCTAAATGCATCCAGTACCAACATATTCAATTATGAAACAGTCTTCCTGTGATGATGCACCTAAGACAGCAGTTTACATTTATATTAACAAACTCTATCTTCATTATAGTACAAGGACAAAGCAGGATTCCCTTCCCCAATTTAGATCCAACAGTGAAATACATAACACCATCCAACATAAAATGAAATAAAAGGAAGAACATAAAATGCACTGCATTAAATATTAGGGGAAAAAATAGCAAGCACAGCACTGCAGAAGCGGCAGCAGACAGAGCCGGGTGAAGACAATGGACCAACTCAGGGAAAACTAATGCAATGAAAATGCTTTGGAAGTTAGATAACCAGTGTGTGAACATCAGTCTTCTTCCTGCGAAGGGTTTACCAGGCTTTTCTTAAAAATTCTCAACTTCTGAAAATGAAGAATTTTTCAGTATTATGAAATTTCACAGATACATTAATCTGGAGAATATGTCAACCAATATAGTGGGAAGACTGAGCCAAACACTGTCTCTCCTGGTCCAGCTCTCCTAGGAATATGTCACGAAATTGTATTAGTCAGTAAACAGTACACTGACATGACACTAGAAAACAAAGCATTAATGAATAGGAACACAGATCAAAATATCATCTAATTAAGAGGTAGTCATGAAGGGATGTCCTGCTGGCTTTAAATGAGAAGAGAGGGCTGTTATTTACAGGACTTTGTGTAAGTCCTTAGCTTAAAGCGCTATCATTTGATCTAATAGCAGGTATGGGAGAATAGATGAAAAGTCTACAAGAAAGCACATAAAACTTTTTTTTTAAGGCATAAAATTCACTGCATTTAAAAAATCTTATTAAAATAAACACACTGTCTTTTTTTGTTGTTTGTTTTACTCTTTTGGAATAAAAAACCTAGGAACATTTTTGCGATATGAAGAAACATCAATCTTGGGAACATAAACTGTAACAACAAAATATATGTATATATTATAATTATTTCAACAGAATGCTAAGTTTTAAAAAAAGAATCTTGTTTTTCTTTATTGTGTGTATCATGCAGTTAATTATTTAAACTAATCTAGATCATGCTAATGTTTATAGACTTCTCTACTTCATAAGCACTACCCTCTTTTTAGATGGAGCCCATGTTTTCAGAAAAGGCTAAAGTTTACAGAAATGGATTTTTCCTTTCCTTTTCATGTAGTTTACTGATAATCTTGCCTAAATAAACTGATTTGACCTTGGGAATGTCTCACATTCCAGGGAGCAACCCTTTTGAATAATCTCCAAAACCTACACATCTGAGATGACTTTGGACCTCCTCCCAGAAAAAGCCTTCATCCTAATGGCCATCTAGGTGGGGAGGAGGAGAGGCCCAACCTTTTCTCCAAGTTTCTGGGAGGTTGAATGTTGGCTATGCTAGATTCAGTACTCCATCCTCCTGCCTCGGACAGGGGAAAGATAATAAAATGAATAATCCAAGATAATATGGCATCATTCTCTGGGCACACTTTCTGCTAATCAAACAATCTTTGCAGACATATCATACTCTGAAAGTGACTCCTAGAAGCTCACAAAAGGGGGGCAGGGAGCGGTGGTGGAGAGAGAGAGAGAGAATACCAAGAATCTAGGCCTCTTGTAGGCAAGGGTACAGCCAACTCAGAAAACAAAGACCAGGAAAAGCCTTTGCATCTGTTTGCCATTCTCAACCCAGCCCTAAAGTAAATCATCTCAGGGATTCTACTAAATCTACAATTTTCTACAACCTTTTTAGTCTGTTTATTTCTTTGCTCACACGAAATGCCACGCATCCAAAAACTCTGGATCAGAGAGCAAACAACTTCAATCAAAGTTCAAGCTGTGAATGATCAAGAATGAGACTCACTATTTACTTTGCTGTGTGTTTGGTCAGTTTAATGTGGAAGAAAATAAGAATCTGATGTCCAGGAAAAAGGAGAAAAAGAGGTGTATTTCACATTTTTCCTATAACCTGCGGCTCCCATCTTTTGGTCTCACTCTCTTTTGGTCACACATACCTACACAAAGGGACATTAAGTGTGCATGTGCATGTGTGTATCTGTGTAAAAGTAATCTTACTCACTCATCAGCATCATTAAAAGAGAATACACATAATTTTCAATTATTTAAACTATCTTAACACATCACTGACGAGAGACGTGTTAACTTCAAAGGCATTAGTTTCTGCAAAAATCCCCTGGTCAATAATGTATTAAAGACTCATAGAATTTTTTTAAAATTAATTTTTATTGGGGTATAGTTGCTTTACAACGTTGTGCTAATTTCTACTGTATAGCAAGGTGAATCAACCATGTGTGTGTGCTAAGCTGTGTCTGACTCTGTGACCCTATGGAACCTAACCCTCCAGGCTTCTCTGTCCATGGGATTTCCAGGCAAGAATGCTGGAGTGGGTGGCCATTCCCTCCTCCAGGGGATCTTCCCAACTTAGGGATCGAATCCCGGTCTCTCACGTCACTTAGCATCGGCAGGTGGTCCTTAACCGCTAGCACTGCCCCGGAAACCTGAGTCAGTCATACACATACATACATCCCCTCCCATTTGGACTTCCTCATTCAGGTCACCACAGCGCATTAAGCAGATGCTATACACAGGTGATATATGTATACTCTCTGCTATACATAGGTTCTTGTTAGTTTGTTTAAAAGGAGAGAATTTTAAAACTGGGTATGACCCCTCAATCATCTTCTCCTGTACAGAGAGACTCAGAGAATTTAAGTGACTTGACTTGTCCGAGGTCACTCAGTGAGCTGATAGGAGCTACCAGGTGGAAGACAGTTCTCAGCCAGGTGGGGGTGGAAACAGCAAAGCGGCTCAGAAGTTAGGCAAGACTTGTCCCAAGAAGGTGGTCTTTCCTTAGAACCTGCCAGTGAGCCAAGATGTGGGACTGGACATCAGAGACAGCAGGGCCTGACTCTAAAAAAGGTCTCTATCTAACTGGACAGTGCTTAGCATCTCCTGACAGATTTAGGGGCTTTGTCTGGCTTAACAACAAGGCTTTTCAACCCACAAAAACCTTCAAAGAGTTTAAAACACTCAAAGATAAGATTATTAAGTTTAGTGGGCACAGACTTCACTTCTATTAGTCCTACGAATACCACCTTCAGTGGTTAATAAAACTGCTGATTAGGCACCTAGAACGGTGCGTTTATGTCCTCCTGTCTTCTGGGAGACTAAGATTAAGATCCTGACTCTTAAGGAGCTTCACAGTTAGTTAGGACATCCTGAAATAGGCGCATGAGATTTTAAAACATAGTGAGTTTTATTCTGTGCTCATACTCCCCAACCTTTGCCTAGACTCTAATGACTAGCCGTTAAAATTAATTTCCCCTGGTGAGATTCTTTGAGAGGGATAAGCTTTGTTGATGTTAAACAATACTGTATGCATAAATTATCTGATCTCCTTAAGCTAATTGGGAAATTGCAACTTGATAACATATAACCAATCCAAATGGACAGCTATCTACTGTGAATCAAACCATACGACAAGAAAAAAAAGTAAGATTTTAGACTATGACCTTTAAGAATGAAGAAAAGGATTATTGCTTTAAATGAAATTTCCTGGCAGTTAAAACTAAAATGTTGATTAATATAAATCTGGAAAATAACCTTTCTTTCTTTATTTTTTGTATATAATACAAAAATATTATATTAAAAAAATATATATATATATAATACAAAGGTAATGCACTGGAAGTTTATTCTAGCACAGTTTCAAAGGAGCCATTCTAAATAGCAAGTCCTTTTCCATAAATGGCTTTGGTGCTCAATTATAGATGAACAATGACTTCTAAACTCTGTTTATAAGAGCCCAACAAGTTCTGGGTTATAGAAAGGTAGCAGAAAAGAAATGGGCAGGAAAAAGCAACCAGCTTGGCCCTTCACTTCTACTGCAACGAAATAAACTCAGCTTCCGATGTCTGCTTGACCAAATAAAGATTCAATAGCCCCTCTACCTCTGCTGAATAGGGAAATTAAAGTTAACACACACAGAGGACTGCTAAACAATTATTTTATCTTAAATAACATCTCCCAATCCTCAACCTTGATGATGCAGTCCTATAGAAACAAATAAAAAATGGACAGAATTTAGGACACAATTCCAAGCTTAGTTCTATTGAGTCAAGCATACATTTATTAAATATTTGGAAAGCACAAGGTGCTAATGCCCTATGTGAAAAGAAAGTATATCATCCCCATGCTACAAATAAGAAGACTGAAGCTCTGTATGGGTTCAGTACTTTGCTTGGTTATATGAGTAGTTAATGGCAGAGGTGGAAATGGTAGTCAGTCCCTGGCCACCCTGGGAATGGTAGCCAGTCCTTGGCCACCTAATTCAAGACTCCCCTTTGACTATACCAAACGGTGAGAAAGAGAAGCTGATCCTCTTTGATTTGTTGGAAAACCACATGATCACGAAATAACTATGAGCCCAGAGGGAATATAAAAGTCTTTTCTTTAAATGCAAATATAAGCAATAAAAAAAAACCTGAATATGTTTAAATACTGACATACTTGATTGTCACAGTTTAGGAGCAGAACTAGGAAAAAGGCACCCTCTACCTTAAGTTTTATCTAGAGACAAGGTAAATAGCTAATTATAAAATTAATGTTATATAAATAACATACTGAAATATGTAATTTACTTGATGGTTAAGGAAAAAGCAAAAGCTAAAAAGCTTACTCAGTTGAGTTCAGTTCAGTTCAGTCGCTCAGTCGTGTCCGACTCTTTGCGACTCCATGAATCGCAGCACGCCAGGCCTCCCTGTCCATCACCAACTCCCGGAGTTTACACAAACTCATGCCCATCGAGTTGGTGATGCCATCCAGCCATCTCTTCCTCTGTCATCCCCTTCTCCGCCTGCCCCCAACCCCTCCCAGCATCAGGGTCTTTTCCAATGAGTCTTACTAACCTAAGACTTATTTTATGAAATCTACATTCCAACCTCTATTTGTTCTAGCTTTGCAAACTCAAGAACATAGAGCACTTTCCAATCTCATTTTAAAAGTCACTTTTCCAAAACTGAAAAATATTTTAGCTTTATTGTTTGGAATGATGATGATTAAAAATAAACAATAACTTTTGAAATTCATGCATTTTAAAAACCTTACATAACTATGACAGGACCAAACTTCTAATCAGAAATATAAAATGACTGACTTTTAAAACTTAGAGGGACTTGAGATCTAATCCAGTTCAACAATTTCATTTTATAGACACAGACACTAAGGTCTGTGAAAGGTTAAATGACAGGCCTGACCACACACACAGCTAGTCAGTAACAGTGCAGCAACTCCAACAACTAGCCTGGAGTTCTTTTCACTATAGCAAGCACTTTAAATTATATCCAGAGTATAAGTAATGCTCTCCAAAAATGTGTCAGAGGCTATACATGGGCACAGAACCAGCTATCATAAACCATGATCATTATCTCAATAAAGGCAAAGTTTAACTGTCTCTGACACAACCAAATTATCCAATCACTTCTGCCTTAGTTTCCTCCTTGAAGTCCAGATATTTTTGACATATGCTATATTGCAAAGAATAAAAACCTCAAGTTTTGCCAATATTTGAAGTTGAAAAGTACAATTAACTTTTGAGGAGATAAGCAATAGGGAAAAGACACCAAATTTACCATATTGAATAAAATTGATAACTACAATTTAGAGCTTCCTTATTGATTGTGCCTTAACTCTTCCAAGCAGAAAGAATTCCACAGGAAACTTTTGAAAAATAATAACATTAGATAAAGCTATGTCACCAGGCAAAGTTGCTGGATATACTGGAAGACTGAACATATATAAACATTGGGAGAAATACAGAAGAAGTAAGAAATAGGGAATTTTAAAAAGCTGTTTGTTTCTCAGATGACCTAAATATCATACCATACATTTACATGTTAAAAGTGTGGCTCTACATGATTATATTAAAAGCTATTCTTCCACCTCCAACCCACTCTACCTTAATCAAGCATGAGGAGAACTAAAATTTAGTATTACTTGTGAAGGATTCAAATACCGGCTCCTGGTATGTGTTTTGATTTTGGAAGTCACTTTCAGAAGTTTTATTTAATGATTCCCTTTTCAGTAAGGATGCCTGTGAGGATGAGAGACACACAAAGGAAACCGAGGTCACTACAGCCCTCCCCGAGAAGTCGTGGTAGAACCCCATAAACAGTACTTAATGGCCCCCAATTGCATAGAACTGTGACTAAGAGAGAAAAGTGCTGCTTCCACCTTTCATTCGATTCATTCACACGTTTAATTCTATTGCCAAAACTGTTGATGTGTTTTATGTTTTTGCAATCAGCTAACAGTGGCATTTTAGAAGCCAATCTCAGACAGTACTGTTTCCAGCAAGAGTCCTTCGTTTTGACAAACACAGAGTTTCTGTAGGAAGCACCAGTTCAAGGCAGATTCCAGAACAAAGCTCCAGAACAAAGTCAGCAAGGCCCCGAACGCACTACACAGCACGTCTTGTGCACAAATGACAGGACCTGTTCTGTCAAATAGCTACTTCGCAGGAAAATCGTATGTGTACCGCATCGGGGTATCACACAAATGCTGCCCGGGAAGACGAGCCCCTGGGTTTCACCTTCCAGAGATGAGGAAATAGACTTGTCTGAGGTGCACAGGCTCACACGAAAGGCATTTTTAAATGGGCCACTGAGAAGTCAGCTTTTACAAGGAAAAGGGACAAGAAGATGCTGCATATCTGGTCACACTTAGGACATAAAGAATCATAAAAAGACAGCCACAAGACAGAAAATGATCATTCCAGGCTACTAATATGATTTTTTTTTGTTTTTGCATAGTTTGAAGTGTTAAATACCTCTCTGTCTAACTACAACCGGTTTGCTTACTTAATAGGCAAAATACTAAGGAAGAATGCAAAAATTTTTACATGATCTGGGGACACAGGATACCTGTCTTTCGATATCGAGTCTTGAAAACAGAGAAAAACAGGATTTACAAAGTTCCAAACAAATCCTAATTTTTCCTTAGCTTCTTTATATGAGTGAACATCACTGTCATAACCATCATTTAATAGCAGGCTATGACGACAGCTTGTTTCTCTCAAATAGCAAAATGAGGCAACATAAATAGCTGATTCAAAGATGAATAACCCTAAACTTTTAGAAAACTGCGTTTTCACAACTTGAGATCTTTATGTGACCTAAACCAAAGTAGTTCAAGCTACTTAAAACTAGTGCTTTGCAAAGCAGCATGGAAATGAACGATGCTTCTTAAGGTAGTTTTCAATGCAAAATACTATAGGTCAAAAAACAACATCTATGCCCCAGTCCCTAAAAGAGCAAATCAAGCCCAAAAGTTAGATATTCTACAAATAAATTCACAAATTAGCCAAACAAATTTAATCTGTGTGAAATTTTAAAGACATTAAAGTATCAAGGCCATTAAAAACTGAACACCTACCTCTTAGACACAACAGAACAAAATGTAGCCTCACAGCTTTGACTCCCCTGTTTGGGCTGCACCTCCCAACACTCATCTGTAAATTTGCTTTCACCTAAAAACATTCCTCACATGTGTTCATTCATATTTTATTAGGATAGTATTATATTATTTTTACTAGCCTCTAAACATTCTGTTTATAAATCAACAGTCATTTGTTTTTCCTAAATTTTATTAATAGTTTTAAAATTTTACAGGTATGCATGTGTATATTTACACACACACATGTGTGTGCATATGTGTTTGTGTGTGTGTACAAACATAGCTCAGATATCCAGACAAAAAGAATGACTGTGATCTTACGAGGTGTGTACTGATTGTTGTATTTTAGACTATTATAAAAAAATATATAAAACATTATTTAAATTTTCACAGCCACAGTAAGTGAGGTTAACAATTAATTTCCTTTGTAAAATTTTATCTGAATGAGAAAACACTTTTCTTGGATAATTTGTAACATGCTTTACTGTTTTATGTACCTAAAGTGCACCAATTTGTACAACTGTAGGAAAAAAAAAAAAGAATTAAAAAAATTTTTAAGTGAAAGACAATGCATACAAATGCTTTTTGACAAAATTATTTAGATGTTCATTTTAAGGTCTTTTCCAGGGCAATTTGGCGGTTCTCAATTTTAAAGCTCTGGCTCAGCTAGGCCCCAAAAGCAGAGCACGGTATAGCACTTTAAGCAGCCTCCTGCATTCATTTATTGTTCAGTTCACAGTCTCTGAATACAACACAATTCTCCAACAGAGTCAGCTTTCATAATTCAGCAGTACAAAGTCTGCAAACACATGTAACCTAGATCCATATTTCCCAGTGACAGCATATGATAGCAGAATGTGAAGTATTAATGCTGGTGTCACTACAGTCCTACACTCTACTGCACTTTAAGAGAAAGCAGCTGCTGAGATGAAATGTGTGCCAACTGTCTGAAGACAGAAACATAAGAAACATTCCTTCTGTTACAAAGGGAGAGACACACACAAACAGACTTGCTTTTAACAAGCACAAAGTTTTTTACTTTTGCCTCTTGCATTTCTCAAAAACCCTCACCAATTCTGCGTAAGCAGCAAGATACACATTTAAGAACATCCTGACTTCCTCCTCATGAAAGTAACTTGGGAAGGTGGTTATAAATATGCATCAACAAGTCAAAGAGTGGAAAAAGTACCTTCTACAAGATACACTCTATACCAATGAGTTCACACACTTGTGGGAACAGAATCGCTACCTATGTAACAGATAACCTGGATCAGCAAGGCATTTTCATACTAACAACACATGGTCCTCAGGCCTTCCAATGAACGTTTCCTTTGGCACCTTCATAAAATCATTATCTTGAAATAATCATCTGAAATCTTTGTTCTAACACATTCACATAGAAACCAGACTGTCTCTTTCTTAACTAGGAACATGGGAGGTGTGTCACTTTCAGTAAACCATTCACAACGGGGTAAAGTCTACAAATCTGAAAATGGCGCTTTTCCTTTTCTCTTGACATAAAGATGGGCAATTTGTCGAAGAACCACAGGATCCTGACATGCATTGGATCCACTCTTGATGTAACAGTACAAAATGAACCAAAGTACTGTCCTGCTATCTTTTAAACACAGCTCTACAATAACAATAAGTGTGTGACATAATCCAAACTGTTTGGTTATATTTCACTTAAAAACTAGTACAACCTCATTGACCCCCTTATCAAACAATTTATTGTGCATTTGCAGACTGGACAGTGAAACAGAGGAGGTAAAGTATTAATGGTGACACTATTTGGCAAGCTTATAGTGCAGTTCATTCAAAAGGCAATTTTAAAATTGAATGAAGAGGTTTGACTAGGCAATAAAAACAGCCACAATGCCAGTGAACAGTACTTAGGAGGAAAGCCTCTAATTATCCTATTTATAAATCAACAGCAATTTTACTGATGACTTCTTCTCAAAGTTGATTAAAATAACTTCAAAAAAAATTTTTTTCTAACTAGATCATATGTATTTTATTAAACTATAATTTAAAATATTATTGATTGGTAGAAAATGATAAAAACTTGAGAGCAAGAATGAGACAGCGTTTCTGAAGAGAAATTCATAGGATGATCTGCAACATAATTATAGCACTGCCCTTGGGGAAGGGGATTTTATTTTATAATGAGAATGTTTACACTGTTATGGGGTTCAATCTATCTGGGAGGGAAGGTTAAACTTCTTTCCATTAAAGACAGCCTTATAATGAAAAGCTCTGAAAGGAGAATGGAGTCTAATATAGTAGATGTAATGGCCTATTAAATGATTCACACACAAAAAATGAATCAAATTCATTGTATCTTACTGCTGTTTTATGACAAAATTGTTGAAAAATAAAACTATTGTCAAGATAATTGCATATTACATAGGCTGTATTACTGTGAGCAGTGCTCTTATTGGATGACCTGGAGTCTAATTTTTAGGTACATTAACAGGACATTACATTTTAAATACTTTACATTATTGGAATGTTTTAAAAGAAGCCCACTTTTACTCTGTTGGCAAAATCAATTTAGACTTAAAGTCAGACTGCAATTGTGCATCATTCTTTTTCAATTAAAAATTTTCCATACCTTCTTTATGATGTCATTCTTACATTTCTGCAACAGATGCTTGTTTATATACCAATTTACCTAACTGCTGCTACACTGGTGTCACACTGTTGTCAATGTAACCCCTCTGTCTAGTTGACATTCCCAGCTCTCCTCTCAAAAAATGTGTATTTTCAAAATAATTTGCCTCTTTAACAACCATCTCTAATTACCAAACAATCCCTTCTATTGAAAAGAAACAAAATGTCTCTATATTTTTAGAGCATACAATTACATACACACTTGTGGGAAGAATGATATTAAGAAAGTGGTGGCTCCATGAATAAATTCAAACACAAATTTAACATATCTTTTAGAAGGTATACTTCCAAAACAAGATTATTAATTACGCCCTCTAAGAATCTGGAAAGAAATCTTTCAGACTAGTTGTACACCACAGCTATTTATTAACTCTAGCCTGAGTGATACATAACATCAGATCCATTTTCAAAGCAATAGTGTAACGATGTTAATCAAGCCATATGTATAATCAATCGGCATTGTGATTATGCTCTGCAAGGTTTCAGAAAAGAAATATCAATGCCTCTTACAGATCAAAATTTAGCTAACTGAATGAAAGAAACCTACCCATTTGAAGGGAAAAAAAGACTCATATGTATATATTGATTCAGATTTGTGGGTGAACACAGCTGAAAGTCAAGAAACACCTAGAGTAACTGGCAAATTTGGCCTTGCAGTACAGAATGAAGCAGGGCAAAGGGTAACAGAGTTCTGCCAAGAGAACACACTGGTCATAGCAAACACCTCTTCCAACAACACAAGGGAAGACTCTACACATGGACATCACCAGATGGTCAACACTGAAATTAGACTGATTATATTCTTTGCAGCCAAAGATGGAGAAGCTCTACACAGTCAGCAAAAACAAGACTGGGAGCTGACTGTGGCTCAGATCATGAACTCCTAATTGCCAAATTCAGACTTAAATTGAAGAAAGTGGGGAAAACCACTAGACCAGTCAGGTATGACCTAAATCAAATCCCTTATGACTATACAGTGGAAGTGAGAAATAGATTTAAGGGACTAAATCTGATAGACAGAGTCCCTGATGAACTGTGGATGGAGGTTCATGACATTGTACAAGAGACAGGAATCAGGACCATCCCCAAGAAAAAGAAATGCAAAAAAACAAAATGGCTGTCAAAGGAGGTCTTACAAATAGCTGTGAAAAGAAGAGAGGTGAAAAGCAAAGGAGAAAAGGAAAGATATATCTATTGGAATGCAAAATTCGAAAGAATAGCAAGGAGAGAGAAGAAAGCCTTCCTCAGCAATCAATGCAAAGAAACAGAGGAAAACAACAGAATGGGAAAGACTAGAGATCTCTTCAAGAAAATCAGAGATACCAAGGGAATTTTTCATGCAACAATGGGCTCAATAAAGGACAGAAATGGTATGGACCTAACAGAATTAGAAGATATTAAGAAGAGGTGGCAAGAATACACAGAAGGACTGTACAAAAAAGATCTTCACGACCCAGATAATCACAATGGTGTGATCACTCACACTCACCTAGAGCCAGACATCCTAGAATGTAAAGTCAAGTGGGCCTTAGGAACCATCACTATGAACAAAAATAGTGGAGGTGATGGAATTCCAGTTGAGCTATTTCAAATGCTAAAGTATGATGCTGTGAAAGTGCTGCACTCAATATGTCAGCAAATTTGGAAAACTGAGCAGTGTCCACAGGAGTGGAAAAGGTCAGTTTTCATTCAAACCCCAAAGAAAGGCAATGCCAAAGAATGCTCAAACTACCGCACAATTACACTCATCTCACACGCTAATAAAGTAATGCTCAAAATTCTTCAAGCCAGGCTTCAGCAATATGTGAACTGTGAACTTTCAGATGTTCAAGCTGGTTTTAGAATAGGCAGAGGAACCAGAAATCAAACTGCCAACATCCACTGGATCATCGAAAAAGCAAGAGAGTTCCAGAAAAACATTTATTTCTGCTTTAGTGACTATGCCAAAGCCTTTGACTGCGTGGATCACAATAAACTGTGGAAAAGTCTGAAAGAGATAGGAATACCAGACCACTTGACCTGTCTCTTGAGAAACCTATATGCAGGTCAGGAAGCAACAGTTAGAACTGGACATGGAGCAACAGACTGGTTCCAAATAGGAAAAGGGGTATGGCAAGGCTGCATATTGTCACCATGCTTATTTAACTTATATGCAAAGTACATCATGAGAAATGCTGGGCTGGATGAAGCACAAGCTGGAATCAAGTTTGCCGAGAGAAATATCAATAACCTGAGATATGCAGATGACACCACCCTTATGGCAGAAAGAGAAGAAGAACTAAAGAGCCTCTTGATGACAGTGAAAGAGGAGAGTGAAAAAGTTGGCTTAAAATTCAACATTCAGAAAACTAAGATCATGGCATCTGGTCCCATCACTTCATGGCAAATAGATGGGGAAACAGTGTCAGACTTTATTTTTCTGGGCTCCAAAATCACTGACGATAGTGACTGCAGTCATGAAATTAAAAGATGCTTAGCTCTTAGAAGGAAAGTTATGACCAACCTAGACAGCATATTAAAAAGCAGAGACATTACTTTGCCAACAAAAGTCTGTCAAGGCAAGGCTATGGTTTTTCCAGTAGTAATGTATGGATGTGAGAGTTGGACTATAAAGAATTCTTAGTGCTGAAGAATTGATGCTTTTGAACTGTGGTGTCGGAGAAGACTCTTGAGAGTCTCTTGGACTGCAAGGAGATCCAAATAGTCCATCCTAAAGGAGATAAGTCCTGGGTGTTCATTGGAAGCACTGATGTTGAAGCTGAAACTCCAATAATTTGGCCACCTGATGCAAAGAGCTGACTCATTTGAAAAGACTCTGATGTTTGGAAAGATTGAGGGCAGGAGGAGAAGAGGACGACAGAGGATGAGATGGTTGGATGGCATCACTGACTCAATGGACATGGGTTTGGGCAGACTTCAGGAGTTGGTGATGGACAGGGAGGCCTGGCGTGCTGCAGTTCATGGGGTTGCAAAGAGTTGGACACGACTGAGTGACTGAACTGGAACTGGAACAGATGAAAAACTACTTTTTTTAAAATTCATTTTATATTGAAGGGTAATTGCTTTACACAATTTTGCTGTTTTCTGCCAAACCTCAACATGAATCAGCCATAGGTATACATATATCCCCTCTGTTTTGAAACTCCCTCCCATCTCCCTCCCCATCCCACCCCTCTAGGTTGATACAGAGCCACTATTTGAGTTTCCTGAGCCACACAGCAAATTCCCATTGGCTATCTATTTTACATACGGTAATTTAAGTTTCCATGTTACTCTTTCCATATGTATCACCCTCTCCTCCCCTCTCCCCATGTCCATAAATCTATTCTCTATGTCTGTTTCTTCACTGTTGCCCTCTTAATAAATTCTTCAGTACTATTTTTCTAGATTCCGTATATATACGTTAGAATATGATCTTTATCTTTCTCTTTCTGACTCATTTCACTCTGTATAATAGGTTCTAGGTTCACCCACCTTATTAGAACTAACTCAAGTGCGTTTCTTTTTATGGCTGAGTAATATTCCATTGTGTATATGTACCAAAACTTCTTTAACCATTCATCTGTCGATGGACATCTAGGCTGTTTACATGTTCTAGCTATTGAAAATAGTCCTGCAATGAACAATGGGATACATGTGTCTCTTTCAATTTTGGTTTCCTCAGGGTATATGCCTAGGAGTGGGATTGCTGGGTCATATGGTGGTTTTATTCCTAATTTTTTAAGGAATTTCCATACCGTCTTCCATAGTGGCTGTATCAATTTACATTCCCACCAATAGTGCAATAGCATTGTCTTTTCTCCACACCATCTCCAGCATTTATTGTTTGTAGACCTTTTGATGAGGGCCATTCTGACTGGTGTGAGGTGATATCTCACGGTAGTTTTGATTTGCATTTCTCTAATAATGAGCAATTTTGAGCATCTTTTCATGTGTTTATTAGCCATCAGTATGTCCTCTTTGGAGAAATGTCTGTTTAGGTCTTTTTCCCACTTTTTGATTGGGTTGTTTGTTTTTCTGGTATTGAGTTGTATGAGCTCCTTGTATATTTTAGAAATTAATCCTTTGTCAGTTGTTTCATTTGCTATTATTTTATCCCATTCTGAAGGTTGTCTTTTCACCTTGCTTATAGTTTCCTTTGCTGTGCAAAAGCTTTGGAGTTTAATTTGGTCCCACTTGTTTACCTCTGTTTTTATTTCCATTACTCTAGGAGGTGGGTCATAGAGGATATTGCTTTGATTCATGTCATCGGGTGTTCTGCCTATATTTTCCTCTAAAAGTTTTATAGTTTCTGGTCTTACAGTTAGGTCTTTAATCCATTTTGAGTTTACCTTTGTGTATGGTGTTAGGAAGTGTTCTAATTTCATTCTTTTACATGTAGTTGTCCAGTCTTCCCAGCACCATTTATTGAAGAGGCTGTTTTGCCCAATTGTATATTCTTACCGCCTTTGTAAAAAATAAGTACCTACCCATAGGGGCATGGGTTTATTTCTGGGCTTTCTATCTTGTTCCACTGGTCTATATTTCTGTTTTTGTGCCAGTACCATACTGTCTTGATGACTGTACCTTTGTGGTATAATCTGAAGTCAGGAAGGTTGATTCCTCCAGCTCCATTCTTCTTTCTCAAGACTGCTTTGATTATTCAGGGTCTTTTATGTTTCCACATGAACTGTGAAATTTTTTTGTTCTAGTTCTGTGAAAAATTCCAATGGTAATTTGATAGGGATCGCATTAAATCTGTAGATTGCATTTGGTAGTATAGTAATTTTCACAATATTGATTCTTCCTACCCAGGAAAATGGAATATCTCTTCATCTATTTATGTCATCTTTGATTTCTTTCATTAGTGTCTTACAGTTTTCTGTGTACAGTTCTTTTGTCTCCTTAGGTAAGTTTCAGTCAGTCAGTCAGTTCAGTCACTCATTCATGTCCAACTCTTTGAGACCCAATGAACCACAGTACGTCAGGCCTCCCTGTCCATTACCAACTCCCGGAGTCCACCCAAACCCATGTCCATCGAGTCAATGATGCCATCCAACCATCTCATCCTCTGTCGTCCCTTTCTCTTCCTGCCCTCAATCTTTCCCAGCATTAGGGCCTTTTCCAATGAATCAGCTCTTTGCATCAGGTGGCCAAATTGGAGTTTCAGCTTCAACATCAGTGCTTCCAATGAACACCAAGGACTGATCTCCTTTAGAATGGACTGGTTGGATCTCCTTGCAGTCCAAGGGACTCTCAAGAAAGAGTCTTCTCCAACACCACAGTTCAAAAGCATCAATTCTTTGACGCTCACCTTTATTTATAGTCCAACTCTCACATCCATACATGACTACTGGAAAAACCATAGCCTTGACTAGACGGACCTTTGTTGGCAAAGTAATGTCTCTGCTTTTTAATATGCTGTCTAGGTTGGTCATAACTTTTATTCCTAGATAATTAATTCTTTTTGTTGCAATGGTGAATGAGATTGATTCCTTAATTTCTCTTTCTGATTTTCCATTGTTAGTAAGTGATTTCTGTGTATTGATTTTGTATCCTGCAACTTAGCTAAATTCACTGATTAGCTCTAGTAATTTTCTGATACTATCTTTAGGGTTTTCTATGTACAGTATCATGTCATCTACAAACAGTGAGAGCTTTACTTCTTATTTTCTGATCTGTATTCCTTTTATTTCTTTATCTTCTCTGATTGCTGTAGCTAGGACTTCCAGTACTATGCTGAATAATAGTGGCAAAAGTGGACACCCTTGTCTTGTTCCTGATCTTAGGGGAAATGCTTTCAGTTTTTCACCGTTGAGAATATTGTTTGCTGTAGGTTTATCATATGTGGCCTTTATTATGTTGAGGTAGGTTCCTGCTATGCCCATTTTTTGAAGAGTTTAAATCATAAATGGGTGTTGAATTTTGTCAAAGGCTTTTTCTGCATCTATTGAGATTATCATATGGTTTTTATCTTTCAATTTGTTACTATGGTATATCGCATCAATTGATTTGTGTATGTTGAAGAATCCTTGCATCCCTAAAGTAAACCCACCTAGATATGGTGTATGAGCTTTTGGAAGTGTTGCTGAATTCTTTTTGCTAAAATTTTGTTGTGGATTTTTGCATCTATGTTCATCAGTGATATTGGCTTGTAGTTTTCTTTTTTTGTGTTGTTTTTGTCTGGTTTTGGTATCAGGGTAATGGTGGCCTCATAGAATGAATTTGGAAGTGTTCCTTCCTCTTCAATTTTTTGAAAGAGTTTTAGAAGGATAGGCATTAGTTCTTCTCTAAATGTTTGACAGAATTCTCCTGTGAAGCCATCTGGTCCTGGGCTTTTGTTTTTTGGGAGAGTTTAGATCAAAGCTTCATTTCAGTGCTTGTAATTGGGTTGTTCATAATTTCTATTTCTTTCTGGTTCAGTCTTGGAAGATAGAGCTTTTCTAAGAATCTGTCCATTTCTTCCAGGTTATCTGTTTTATTGCCATACAGTTGTTCATAATAGTCTCTTATAATCCTTTTTATTTCTGCATTGTCTGTTGTAACATCTCCTTTTCCATTTCTAATTTTGTTGATTTGATTCTTTTTTTCTTTATGAGTCTGGCTAAAGGTTTGTCAATTTTGGAAAAACTACTTTTTGTACATCATCAGTACTTAATTTGAGTTAAACGATGCTGTGATTCTGTTAAAAGAAGCTCATCATTTTTAAAACATTTATCTCTGAATATATATGTGTGTGAAATTGTGACACTGAAACGTTCATGAGGATCTTGAAGGAAAATTGTCACGTGAAATTAAACACCAGTCAGTATCACCTTTTTTTCAAAAATAATTTTTGATTATCACTAAAAATATTTTTGTCCCACATATAAACATATTTCTTTTAATTTTACAGCTTCATATTTGTCAGGGGATTGCCCATCCTTAGCAAATGTTGCTCTGTCAAGTACGGAATTTACAAAATATCCTGCTTTAAAAGGAAAAATGCCCTTATTATACAAAAGCTTTAACTGCTACTATTGTCATTTATGTTGAACATGTGGTTAGCCTTTTGCTCTGACTGAAGTCAGGCTTTCACTTTCTAAAATTTCCACAGGGGGAAATATTCTCTCCCACAGAAGGGTACCAGGAAAGTTGTTAGCTTTCTACAGAGGGTATTCTAAAACTCAAGATAAGGCAAAAAAGATGAAGCCAAGATGAATTAAAAAACTATAGAATTGTAAATAATTACAATGACCTCTGCCTGCCATTAAAAACCACCATTTTAATTGGAATAAAAGATTTTTTAACTTTTAATACTTTACTGACAAAAGAATAAAATCTAAAAATGTGAGTAAACAAAATTTGTCCTACTATACAGTGCTGTTGCAACTGTCTAACTCTCAACTTTTTTGAAAAGGAAAAGCTATTTGATTTGAAAGTGAAAAACTGAAAGTCGCTCAGTCATGTCCAACTCTTTGTGAAACCATGGACTATACAGTTTATTGAATTCTCCAGGCCAGAATACCGGAGTTGGTAGTCATTCCCTTCTCTAGGGGATCTTCCAACCCAGGGATTGAACCCAGGTCTCCCACATTGCAGGCAGATTCTTTACCACTATGCCACCAGGGAAGCCCTATTTGATTTGGGAAGGTATAAAAAAAGTTCGAAGAAGTTCTGAAAAAGGCAATGGTCCACTTTCCTACAGCCATAGTGGTTGGGATATTCTAACTGGTAAAGAATCCACCTGCCAATTCAGGAGACTTGGACTAGATCCCTGGTTTGGGAAGATCCCCTGGAGAAATAAGTGATAACCCACTTGCCTGGGAAATCCCATGGACAGGGAGCCTGCCAGGCTGCAGTCCATGGGATTGCGAAGAGTCAGACATGACTCAGCAATTCAACAACAACAGCACCACCAGGGAAGTCAGTACGTAGCACTGCAGAAAACTTTCAGGGGGCAAAGAGAATGGATGTGGAGCACTCCTGCAATAAGGCAGCACTCAGGCTCTCCCTCTCTCCCCACCTAATAAGACAGGAAGGAAAAGGCAAGGAGGAGGAGGATAAAGAGAAACTGAAGCTGCATGAGCAGGACAGGCAAAGGGAAGAGAGGTGAGCTGCGGAGAGCAGCAGAGAGCACGGCCAGGAACAGAAAAAAGAAAGCTCCAAATGAGAGCCTGGGCTTGTCTCAGAGACCACACCCTCACCAAACAATCTATTTGGAAGAAGCCTGGGACACCATAGCAATATTATCCCTGACTGGAGACTTGGGTGTAGAGAAGCCTGTCACTATCATTTGTGGGCAATTTTTAATGTACTTTAAGGGTTATTCAAAGGCGGATCTCCAAAACATAACAAAAAGCTTCTGCTGCTGCTATCATATTTCTTTAGGGAAGGAAACTTACCAAAGGGAGGGAAAAAAAATAGCAAACATACAAGGGAGCTTAGTGTTGAGCACTTAAAATTTGGGTGCTTTTTTAGAATGCTAAATGCACACAAACATCTAGGTAATCTGGCCCAAGTACAACACTGGACTATCAAAAGCATGATGTTATGTAAAGAAAGATGGCAATTCAAAAGCAAAACAAATACTATCATTGGATAAATCAGTACGTATTTGCCCTAAAGAATTTTATTAAGAAATAAAGTACCTGGGTGGAGTATGCTGCTCTGTCAAATAGAGGTGGGAAGGTCTGTAACTGGGCTTGCATCCCTCTTCTGCTCTGCAATGTTCTTGGTTACAAGGTGGTAGAAAACAGAAGTACAAGAAAGGCTGTCTATACCCATACAGTTAAAAAGTATAATGACTGTAGGTCTAGACATGACTGTAGGCCTATTGATGATATACCATAGGCCTAGAAGTGACTTCATACAACCATCTCATAATACTGATGAAGACACTAAGGCTCAGATCAACTGACTTGCTGAGGACACCACAGAGCAAGGAAGTGGCAGAGTTGGGAATCCAGGCCAAGTTTTCTGTCTTCTAGTTACAGGCTTTGTAGATTTCACCACCCAGCCTTTAGCTGCAAGACATTTTCATCTGAATCTTATGTGATAGATGCGCCATATTCCTGAGGGGTTATCATTATTTAAAAGGAATAACACACACACACACACACACACACACACACAATCTCATACTCCTATGACTGGAGAAGACCATGTTTGTTTTGGGTTTCCCTGTGGCTCAGCAGTAAAGAATCTGCCTGCAATGAAGGAGATGCAGGTTTAGTCCTGGGATGGGGAAGACCCTCTGGAGGAGGGCATGGAAACCCACTTTGGTATTCTTGACTGGAGATCCCATGGACAGAGGAGCCTGACAGGCTATAGCCCATAGGGTCGTAAAGGTGGGTTAGTCACTCAGTTGTGTCCGACTCTTTGCGACCCCATGAACTGTAGCCCGTCAGGCTCCTCTATCCAGGCAAGAATACTGGAGTGGATTGCCATTCCCTTCTCCAGAGGATCTTCCTGACCCAGGGATCGAACCCAGGTCTCCTGCATTGCAGGCAGATTCTTTACCATCTGAGCTACAGGGAAGATCTTTACAGAGTCGCAAAGAGTTGGACACAAATAAAGCGACTTAGCACGGACACATGTTTGCCTTTGGTTTTTACAGTGTCTGTAAGTATGGACTGTCAAAGAAGATAGGAATTCTCACTCACCCTCTTTAAACAGGCCAGTGGTTGCCTTACAAAGGAAGCACTAGATAGAAAGAAGTGCAAAATACTGCCTAAACCTTGGGTTTACAAACTAAGTGACAAGAATGGCAACACCTGTCCCCAAAGACTCAAATAAGAATGTGGTTTAGAAACGTGAGTTGGAAGTCTTCAGTCAGCAAAAGTCACACATGTTCCAACTGCTTCTCTCAGAATACTTTTCACTGGTGTCTTGAACTGCTATGAAGAAGTACAACTATCTTGAGAAAACCATGTCAGAGAGGTCTTTTAGACAACAGACCCAGTTGAGTCCAGGCTCCATCATTCTGGCCGAGGGATGGGCCATGTGAGGGCATCTCCTGGACCGTTCAGACTGGCTCATCTACCAGTTGAGGATCACTGAGTCACTACAATCAATGTCAGAAGCTTCAAAAGGCTCATTCAGACAAGTCCCCAGTCAGATTCCTGACTCACAGACTCCCTGAGGTCTAGTATAATAGTTATTTAAAGACATTAAGTTTGGGGGTAGTTTGTTATGCAGCAATAGATAAGCAGAACTGGGTCTTAATTCTCTCAACTGTAAAATTAAGGAAGTGTTACTAGAGTATCATTGTGAGGATTAAATGAGACGGCAAGCAGTGGCCGTAACTGATTCTAAGAAAGCTACCAACACCATCATCAAAACGGTAATAACAACCATAAAAGTTACTTTCAACACTGAAAACACAGCATCTACCCTAGATAGGCATCAAACACGGAAGTTCTCCGTCCAGGCCTGCCACTGGCGAGCTATGTACTTTTGACAAGTCAAAGAACCTCACATCATCCAGCCTTTTTTTCCCCCTGGGAGTCAGGCAGCAAAGGCAAAATGAGGTAGGTGTAAGACACAGGCTTTATGTGGTCTTTCAAAGAGTCAAAGCACAAATCCTACATATATTCTTTATGTCCATACAGAAATATTATAATCTCTTTAAACACGTGGTCTTCTTAGCCCAGCTATTACTTAATTTTTGCTTCTGAAAATAATACATATGACTAGAGAAATATTTTTGTCTTCTAAGAGAATTTCTCAATTGTAAGTAAAATAACAACGCCAGGGCCAAAATAGAGTGGTGGGAACTTGGGTGAATAAGAAAGATGTTAATCCAGCCAAGGAGGCAAATGCCACTCATCTCTGGCCAACTTGTGCTATGAGTCATGAGAACCAGTGTTCCTTGATCTTTTGTGAGACTCCAGTAAGGCTCAGCTCATGAGTAACCAGTTGGGATCTGTAGTATAGTATCCAGAGCTCTCTTAGGTGGTCTTTCTTCTTGCTTTGTATGGAACCTTATGCAAATTGGTTACTTTTCACTCTCATTTTCCTTTCCTGTAAAATTGAAAGGTAAAAGTAATAGTTTCTAAAGTTCTTTCAAGTCTTTCTTGAAAGACTGCCCAGGGGAGGGCAGTGGATTTGGAAAATATGCATATGGTATGTCTGTATATTTATGCATTATTTTATTAAAAAAGAAGTAAAAGTTTGTGTTTTACTACATGTAAAGAAAGATGATGTATTACATCTGGGGACAGCTACTCTGCCTCTTACCCAAACTCAGATAATCCCTAAACATGATCTTGAAGGATGGAGTTTAAAAACTTGTTTCAATAGCAGCTGAGAGTGTAAGACACACTCTATATTATGGTAACTGGTATGCATATATGTATATACATGTGAATGAAATAAAAGTTTCACAGAGTAATATTTACCCTTGCCAGCTTGAGTGTTCTATAATTTTCAATTTTCTTTCTTTTATCCCTCTACACGTTGCTGCTGCTGCTAAGTCGCTTCAGTCGTGTCCGACTCTGTGCGACCCCATAGATGGCAGCCCACCAAGCTCTGCTGTCCCTGGGATTCCCCAGTCAAGAACACTGGAGTGGGCTGCCATTTCCTTCTCTACTCTACACATTGAGACTCATCAAATGCAGTTCAAGTCTCAGTAGTAAACCAGGACCAATCATGCTCGTTTACAGAGGTCATCCTCTCCTCAGAATTTAGAATCTGTCCCCTGGATTTCATTTTTAAAATTGTTCTTCAAATATTTAATGTCTCTCCCAACTATATGGTAACTCCCCTTATGGCATGTCTTTCAAAAAATTTTAAAGTACAAAATAAGAAGTGCAAACATACAGTTTCTTCTCTCAGTACCCTATTTTCTAGACAAGAGGTAACACTAAATTATTTGTGGAAGGCATACCATTTATAAATAACATAACTTGCACGTTAATTTTCCTCTTCACTAAACCAGGGGTAGCAAAATTTTAGTGTGTGTTAAAAATCAGCTGGAAAATCTGTTAAACATGCATATTCTCAGATTCTACCCCCAGGTTCTGACTCTGTCCGTTCCTGGTAATGTCTAGAAATCTACATTTTTACCATCCCCATCTTTTTCATTTTTAAAAATTTTATTGAAGTATATTTATTTTTAAAGTGTTAATTTCTACAGTACAGCAAAGTGATTCAATTATACTCCTTGTCATTTTGATCTTTGTGTCATCTGGCTATACTGTGAGCTTCTACTCTAACTTACAAAGGTCTAGAACAGGGGGTCAGCAAAATTTTTCTATAAATAATGAGATTATAAATATTTTAGGCTTTCAGGCCACAGGATGTCCACTGTAACTATTCAACATTGCTGCTGTTGAGTGAAAGCATTCAAGAAAGTGAAAGTGTCAGTTGCTCAGTCAAGTCCAACTCTTTGTGACCCATGGGCTACAGCCTGACAGTCTCCTCTGTCCACGGAATTCTCCAGGCAAGAATACTGGAGTGCGTTGCCATTCTCTTCTTCAGGGGATCTTCCAGATCCAGGGACCAAACCCGGGTCTCCCACATTGCAAGAAGATTCTCTACCATCTGAGCCACCAGGTAGCCAGAGACCATTCATAGACAATATGTAAATAAGTGGGCGAGGCTTGTTCTAATAAAATGTTATTTACAAAACCTGTGACTGACTCCTGGTCATAGTTGGCTAAAACCTGGTCTAGAATATGCACTAAAATTTGGTTTTGTTACCTAAGCATGATAATCAGACCTGGTCTGATAATCAGTCCTGGTCCTGGGTGTCTTGCCAAGTAGGTTAACAGTTTCAACTCCCAGCCAGGCTCTTTGGAAAACTGCTTTCACCCATTAGTGATGTCAACAGGAGTGCTAACTGGCAGGGTGGGAGATATGAACTTTTACTTTGATCTTCAAGGCTTACTTTAGAAGGTAAGGACATGAAGAAGCACCATTTCTTAGTAGCTAGTACCCTTAATTAAGTTACAGAATTCAACTATACATGTACTGTGAGAATCTAGGCAGCAACAACAGTTCCAACAGCCATTCCAATCGACATTCCTTTTTGTAAAACCAAGAGGTGGAGAACTTGAATCAGTCTTTGGTCCAAGAGGCCTCAGTTCCCAGGTGCCTTTTATGCACTGAGGTTTTGAGTAGAAGCCTAGAGGTAAATATACACTCATTTATTTTCTATGACGCCAGTTTTAAACTCAAGCCAGCTATATCTTCAGGTGGTTAAAGAAAACAAAAATATATCCACAATGGAAAAACAAAAACCAACTAGCTTTGTGAGATTTACTGAATATACAGCCTTAAAGCAGTCTCCACTGTTAGTGTTCTTCTATAGAATTTTTCAAAGGTACTTTAAGAAAAATGAGATTTCCAACTCAAACTCACTGACATCAGAACCTAATTTCCCACATAATTTGTGGCTTCATTTGCATTATTTATGGACTGTGAGCACCGCACATATTTATGAAGGTTGAGCCCAAATCCCTGTATAGTGTTACTAAAAGTTGCCTCAAGAGATATGCCAATTTATTGGTTTCCATGTTGCTAAAAAGAACCATAGCAGAGATGGGTTAGAGTTCCTCGTTCTCTCTGTTTCCCTCTTACTGGTTAACATTTTGCTCTTAATACTCTGAGAAGACGGACAGCCAGGGAGTAGGAATGGGAGAGAGTGTGGTGATGAAGAGGGAGGTAGAATTGATGGAGAGCCTACTATGTACCAATAATTTGTTATTTCATTAAAACCCTAACAACACAGTATGATAAACATTATGTTTCCCATTTTACAGTCAGGGATCTTAATTCTGTGAAACTGAGAAAGTTGCCTGAGGTTATACAGCCTGGAAGTTGTAGGCATTGTATTGGAATTAAGAAATCTCTGATTTTGAAGGCCCTATTCTACATTCCATGCTGACTTTCAAGGAAAACTCAAAGCTGCCAAACTACAACAGTGCTCATCTTCAGTAAAAGAGGTACTTGGTTAAAATGGGTTTTGAAATACATCCATATTGGATGTTCAGATTATCATACATATCAAGATAAGACTGGATTCAAATACTGTAGTAACAGTCATTCAAATGACAGAGTAGAGAGAATGATTTTGGTGTCTCCTAGTTTGTTCCTTTTTTCCTTCTGGAGTCCTTTTACCTACCCAGACACTCTGTCCACAAAGTATACTCCCAAAACTTCCATATCTTTGCTTTCCAGGCAGCATCTGACCATTTTCATCTCTGTATCTTCTAATAAAACCTACACATTTGGGAATTCCCTGGCAGTCCAATGGTTAAGACTCAGTGCTTTTACTGTCCTGGGTTGGGTTCAATCCCTGGTTGGGAAATTATTAACAAGATCCCTCAAGCCTTGTAGCACAGACAAAAAAACAAAAACAAATCCATACACATCTGAAATCTTACCATTCAGGTCTTTAGGTGACAAAAGTAGCATAAAGCTGACTCTTCAGTAAGTTCAATAAATTTGATAAAACTTTAGCTTTAGATTAAATAGTTAAAAAAAAAAGAAAGAAAGAAAAGCCAAATTACCAATATCAAGAATGCAAGAGGCAGTATTACCTCAGATTCTACACAAATTAAAAGGACAATTAAAAAAAAATACTATAACAATCTTATATTGATATATTTAACAACCTAAATAAAATGGACAAATCATTTGAGAGAAACTATTACAACTTACTCAAGGTGTATTTCAATATTTGATAGATATTATGTTACTTGAAAAACTAATATCTATTGAAATTGAGTGTGTAGTTAAAAACACTCCAACAAGAAAATCGTAGGCCCAGATAGCTTAACCAATGATTCTACCAAGCATTTAAGGAAGAAATGATACCAAGTCTACATAAATTTTTCTAAAAAACTGAAGCAGGATGACTTCTTCCCACCTCATTCTATGGAGTCTGCTACTCTATTACCAAAGTCAGACAAAGACAGTACAAAAAGGAAAACTATAGACCCTTAGATTAAAAAGTTCTTAAAATTTTAGGAAATAGAATCTAACACTGTACAAAAAGGATAATACATTATGACCAAGTATGATTTATCTCAGGAATGAGACTGGTTAATATTCAAACACAATCAATGTAAGTTTTATATTAACAGACTAAGCAAACAAATAATGTAAGATTTTCTCAATGGATGCAGAAAAAGGATTTGACGAAATCCAGTGTCTATTCCTGATGAAACTTGCAGCATGCCTGCGCTCATGCCCAGTTGCTCAGTCATGTCCAACTCTTTGCAACCCCATGGACTGTGGCAAGCTGGGTCCTCTGTCCACGGGATTTTTCAGGCAGTAACACTGGAGTGTGCTGCCATTCCCTCCTCCAGGGTATCTTCCTAACCCAGGGATAGAAACTGCATCTCCAGCATCTCCTGCATTGACAGGCAGATTCTTTATCGCTGGGCCACCTGGAAAGCCCAACTTTTAGTAGACTAGGAATAAAAAGGAGCTTCCTCAATCTGATAATAGGCATGAAAAAAAAAAAAGAAAAGAAAATTGAAGGCTTGAGGA
This sequence comes from Cervus canadensis, assembly GCF_019320065.1. NCBI lineage: Eukaryota > Metazoa > Chordata > Mammalia > Artiodactyla > Cervidae > Cervus > Cervus canadensis. Next base: position 24,869,037 of record NC_057400.1, read on the forward strand.
ATCAAGTGCTTTACCTTTATAATCTGGAAAAAGCAAAGATGTGTTTACTCACATTACTTCTATTCAACGTTACACAGAAAGATGCACTCTATGCAACAAGAAAATAAAAAATATATAAGTAAAAAGTTCTGAAATTGGAAAGGAGAAGTAAAACCATCTGTATTTACAGATGACACAGTTGTCCACTCAGAAAAATCTGATAAAATACACACACAAAAAAAATCTTTAAAATATTTAGAGTTCAGTGAAATTGCAAGACACAAGACCAAAATACAAAAGTTAGTTTTATCTCTCGGTCCTAGCAGTGAACAATCAGTATATTTTTAAAAATATCATAATAGCATCAAAAACTGAAATACTTATGAATACATCAAAGGTATATAAGACCTATATACTGAAGACTATGAAACAGAATTGAAAGAAATTAAGGAAAATCTAAATTAGTGGAAAAAATAAATACTGCTAATACGGCAAGTCTCTTTAAATTGACCTATAGATTCAGCGTAATCTCATTCAAAATCTCAGAGATTTTCTTCCTTTAAAAAAAATGATACCTTATTCTAAAGTTCACGTGGAAATATGAAGGATTCAGAACACCAAAAAAAATTGAAATGGAAGGAAAAAGTTGGAGGACTTACATTACCTAACTTCAAGACTGTTGTTATAAATAGAATAATCATGAGTGTCACGATTATAGTATGTCATAATCAGTGCAATAGGATAGACAGAGCAACAGAAAGAATAGCATCAAGAAATAGCCCTATGCCTATATGGTCAATTGATTTTCAATCAAGTTCTAAGCAATTCAATAGAGAAATGAAGCATTTCAACAAATAGTGTTGGAACAACTGGATATCCCAGTGGAGGTTGGGGGGGGGGGCGGTAGGGAGAATCTGGATCCATACTTCACACTATATGCAAAAAATAGCTAAAAATGAATCATAACCTAAATGAAAAACCTAAAACTATAAAACATCAGTTAGATAGCATCACTGACTCAATGGACATGAGTTTGAACAAACTCTGGGAGATAGTGAAGGACAGGGAAACCTGCGTGCCACAATCCATGGGGTCGCAAAGAGTCAGACACAACTTAGGGACTGGACAACAACAACGGCAACAAAATACATCTAAAAGAACCCAGGAAAAAAACTTTTATGGCCCTGGGTTAAGTAAAGATTGTTAAGACACAACACACAATACTGAAAATATGATGAATGAACTGGGCTTCATCAAAATTAAGACCCTCTGCTATTCAAAGGGCACTATCTAAAGACAAAGCATAGAAGGAGAAAATATTGTACATATCTATATAGAAATAAGATGACTGTCCCATACCAAATGTTGGTGAAGATGTAGAGAAATTGAAACTCACGCACTGCACCTGAAAATGTAAAATGTTCAATTGCTTTGGCAAACTTTGGTAATTTCTCTAAAAAACTAACATGCCAATCATATGATCCAGCCATTTAATATACAAATATTGTATAGTAAAGCTTAATTTGTAATATCCAAAAATTAAAAATGATCCAACTGTCCATCAACAAATATACAAATAAATTGTGACATATCCATACAATGAACTACTAATCAGCAGCAGTAAGAAATGAACTACCGAAATATACAACCAGCATGGATCTAAAATAATCATACTGAATGAAAGAAATCACACAAGAAGCTGTATATACAATAGGCTTCCATTTTTATAGAATTACAGGAAATCCAAACTCATTTGTAGTGACAGAATGTATTCAGCAGTGCCTGAGAATAAGGATGGGAGTTGGGTAGCGAGCAATGACAGGAGGAGATTACAAGGAACATGAGGAAATTTGGGGGGTGATATGTATGTTCACTATCTTACTGAGGTGATGGTTTCATAGGCATATACATATGTCAAAACTAATCAGCTTGTAAACTTTACTTTTAGCTTATTGCATATCAATTATCTCAATAAAGTCATTTTAAAAACAATGTAACAAAATAATGAAAGCCTGCACTTTTGTGAGTTTAAGAAAAGCAATAATCTTCGGTCATTCTGAATTGTTGGAAAACAAATTTTCCACAAAATTCACTACATATTAGGGGAACTCACCTTGAGGCACTAGTTCCTAACTAAACCCCACTCCTGGAAGAGGATCTTAATTTTAGTCGGCTATAGATTATCTGTTATTATCACAGGCACATTATATATCATAGGGTTTTACTGTACTTACAAGAAACTTTTAAACAAAAGACAGTGTGTGCATATACTTACATATGATGATGTATGCATATATATACACACATATGATGTATATATATACATATATTGATATGTATGTGTATATATATATATATCTATACATCAAAAGAAAACTGAATATTAAGAGAAAACCTAGTAAGAACAATCAATATAAAAATCTTACTCTAGTAAAGCTGTTAGATTTAAAGTGAAGAAAAATTATTTGGTATAGCAATGCAAAAATATAAAGTTATTATAAGGTGGAAAAATATTGGTAGACCAACTGCTTTTCTGTAACCACCATATTCACCAACAGACAACACAAACAGGCTGATGAGAGAGCACATTGATCATAATGAATTTATGGTGCTGAGATCCAATGCTTCAAGAGCATTTTTATAGATTAAATTACTTTAGAAAAAAATTCTTGATGTGTGAAACAACTTTTTTTTAAGATTCAAAGACAAACGAATAATGCAGATTAGGGACAATAAAGGCAACTGGTTGGCCAAAGTCAAGAGGCCTGAAAATATTCTTCATGTGAATAATGCACCTGACATGATATAAAGGGCAAAACTTTTTAAAAAACTAATGAACTTCAAAAAATGAGAAAGTAATAAACTTAAAGGTATATGTCTCACAAGGATTTGACATTTACAAACCAAACACCTTGGGAAGTGGTCCTCTTATTGTTTCTGGAATGGGCTTCCTGATCAAGCTCTGTGTGTGTGTGTGTGTGTGTGTGTGTGTGTGTGTGCGCGCGCACACGTGTGTGTGTGTGTGTATGCGCGTGCGTGCGTGCTCACATGCACGTTTGTGTTAGTCACTCAGTCACATCCAACTCTTTGCAACCCCATGAACTGTAGCCTGACAGGCTCCTCTGTCCATAGGATTTCCCAGGCAATACTGCAGTGGGTAGCCATGCCCTCCTCCAGGGGATCTTCCCAAACCAGGGATTGGACTCAGGTCTCCTGCACTGCAGGTAATACCATCTGAGCCATGAGGGAAGCCCCCTGATTAAGTTAAGCACTATCAAATAAAGAAATAAACAAAATAAAACCAAGTGAACAACTGTCTTATAAACTAACAGTCCCTTGTCTTTCAGGATTCAAAGCTTCGATCCATGGGATTGGGCTCCAAACTCTGCATGAAATAGGATTCCAAATAGTATTTCACTATTGGAGTGAAATACTAATATTACTATTGGAGTGAAATACTAATACTATTTGACTAATTCCCCAAATCAAATGTACTTTTCAAAGAACAAAGATCTGCCAATAATACTGACATTAAAATGAAAGCTACATGGACCTAAAGTAGTATAGAAGGGTTGCAAAAGGTCTGAGACTTCCTATCATTGACAAAGAAAGTCAATAGACTTTACGGGAAAAAACATGCAAATAAGTGTTATGTATGTACACTGAACAGTCAGTCACGTCACACCAGTAGCGTCACTGTATTTCCAGTGCCCCACACAGTGCTTGGTATCTAACCTATACTCTACAAATCTTTAGAATGGTGAATACACACACTTTTATAAGAAGGATATTACTTTCGAATAAAATGCAATTACTTTATTTGAAAGAGTATGATCAATCTTCAAACTAATTTTAAAGTAGCTTTCCCAGTTTAAAGTATGTTTCACATCTAATCAGCCATAATCTCTCAAAATATCCTGTTAGAAAGAGTGGTGATGATCTATGTTATCATTCAACCTCATGAGATAAGAACATGGCAACTATACAATGGAAACTTTTGATCAACTATACAATGAATTGTCCATGACATGTTAATAAGGATAAAATTCTAGTTTTTAATTAAACAGATTAAAATATAGTTGACCTTTGAGCCAACCCCTTGTGCAGCCAAAAACCTGAGTGTAACTTTGACTCCCCCAGACCTTAACCAGCTTATTGCTTGCCAGAAAACTTACTAATAACATGAACAGTAAATTAACAATTTTGTTGTTACATGTATATCTACATATTTTTATGCATTCACGATATACCTAAGTTTCTCTGATATTTCTATGCTACACAGTTTTATCTATGAGCTCTTTCAAATTGTCAAAAACCTCCAAAAACTTCTCCAATATACTTATTGAAAGAAAATCTGTGAATAGGTGATCTGAGCAGTTCAAATCCATGCTCTTAAAGGGTCAATTGTAATAGTAAGAAGTGAGAAGAGTTTTGCAAAGAAGGAAATCCCTTTGACAAGCATATGATCAAATATCACAAATTCAGAGTTAACTCATTTGGAATGTGGGATAATACAGGCTAACAGTAGGCTGAAACTTTATTTTTTCACTATTTATATTAAGATAGGAAAATGTTCTGCAAACATATTTGTTATTTGTTCATCCACCTTATTGATTTAAAAGTGTATCTAAACAAATGAATAGCAAATACAGCCTCAATGAATTATTTACAATTATAAGAACTAATGTTGCCCCTTGGCCAGGTGAACTAGGTGCATCTGACAAAGCGAGGCTGTAAGCCTCATTCTTCTAATATTTTGGTGGCAGTTCTTAGTCTTTGAAGGCAAGATCACATTTTATTCTCACTGTAGACGTAGGAATCAATGACAGAGCTCCCACAGCTACCCAGTGGCTTTGTGGATCTGACTTTCTCACGGACTCTCCTACTCTTCCTCACACCAAGTCCTTCTGTGCTTAGTCCTAGAGGAGGGCATGGCAATCCAGTACTCTGCCTGGAGAACCCCATGGACAGAGAAGCTTGGCGGGCTACATACAGCCCATTGGGCCAAAAAGAGGCAGAGATGACTGAGCAGCTAAGCACAGCATGTCCCTCATTAATCCCTAGAGTCACCCTCCTCTTTTCAACTCTGGGCCTTCACCTCAAACGCTCCGCCTTCCTCTCCATCCTCTAGCTTTCCGTGTCCCACTCAGGACAAATTACTCTCACCTTCGCTATTTACAAAGACATTTGTTTTTACGTCTACATTTGTTCTCTTTAGAGTCTAACTTTTATAGGCCCACTGGAAAATAATATATCTTAAAAATAATTTTATTAGTATTATATTTTCCATGGTACCATAACATTCCTGACACATAGTAGGGACTCAATAAATATGTACAGAATCATATAACTGAATTCAACACACACACCACTGTAAGTATGTCATTCTAATGAATTACTTTAGAAGCCTAATAATGGTTATGATAATAATAATAAACTGCTGCATATACTGAGTATCTACCATTTGCCAGACAATTTGTTAGATGTATTATGCATAGTAACTTAATCCTTATAATATAACCCATCTCTTGGATGAGGAAGCCAGGATTCAGAAAAGTACACTAAACACAGGGAACATTCTGCTATGCTGCTGATCAGATTCAAATCCAGGAATTCTGGCTTAAAAGATCTTATTCCTCTTCCTTGCATATCTTTACTTTCTTTCCCTCACACCTGTATCAGTAACGCTCTTATAACCTATTCTTCAGTTTATGTCTTTCTAATTTAATCTATTTTCAAGATTCTAGGCTGCCTTTAAAGCTTTATTAATATTAAGGATATTCTAAGGATTTTGTCTACTCTGATACTATTTTTAAAATCAATTTCTAATCAAATAACTTCAGTGTTACAGTGAGATATATAGGTTGAAGATGAGGTAGGTGTACTTGAAATAAAATGTCAACATCCCTTGAAGCAGTTTGAAATCCATAAAATTCCAAACAAACAAAACCAGAACCTCAAATGCCCAATGTATACAAGAACATGATATCCCCCAAACAGACTCCTGCAGCCTTTTCTATGTGATGATCCCCACAGTGTCATAAGCCTATGTAATGCCCTGTTTTTGAATATCTACTTCCTCCCTTTAAATAATAGATCTTTAAAACATGAGAGTCGTAACTGATGGATTGTAATATTTCTACTTTTAAAATCTGAATTTCTTATGCACAAAATAATTCCCAGTAAAAGCACTTGTACCAAGAACACTGAACTTTTCTTCTTCTATAAGCATATCGGTCTGCAATCATATCTAGATCAATAGTGAAGATAACCGCTTAAAAGAGAGCCATGCTTTCTTTTGTCAGAAATTCATTACTTTTTATTAGGGTCATTGCTTGAAAACTTCAAAACACCATATGGACCTAATTGTGGTTTATTTTGGCAAAAAGGAAGACACTGTAGAACAATTGAGGCATTACATTCTACAATTCCATTACTTTCATCCCTCTCAGTTTTATTACTGTGTCATTAAAGGCAACTTGAGTGAGCGAAGAATTATAGTGTCATGTGTACAGGCTAGTAGATTAATAACAAAACACACTCAAGTTTAAAGGTATCTAACAGCTGTTTTCATTATTTTGTGTAAATACGCTTGAAGCATATCTATCTGATTAGTGGATAGAGTGCTCTTCTCTGTCACATGCCATGGGCACGGCTATGTGCAAGTAATCAAAGTGCTCAGAAAATGAGTTTACATTGTTCACTGCTGAAATACACAAATGTCAGAAAGTGACTGCGCATCAAAGCTTAGTCAAATCATCTGCTGCAAACAAACAGATTCCAACGCACATTTCAGCTTAAAACATTCCACTGCAGCACAGAGTTGGACTTATTGCTGGCCAAAATGAAATGGTGTGCGGAGAATAATAAGTTTCTTTAGAGTGAAAGAAATGACTTCAAATCTGATTCATTCATATGAATCCATACAGATCATCATCTACATAATTTCCAACAGAGTCAACACCTAAAGTTATATTATTTTTATCCTAGGGATATTAATTTTTAAATGCTTTTAAATGTGAACTGATAAGGGTCTGTCACACATTCTTATTTTAGGGCTTATATATGCTGTAAAACTCATACATAACTTAAGATTTCTCAGACAATTTTTAATTCCACGTTCAGAGAGTTTTCCTTCATTCTTTTTCACCCTGTTATCTTCTATCTAATAATACATTTACTTCAAATTCCAGTACCCAGTTGCTTGCTACTTAAACATTTCAAAAATATTTATCCTCAATTATCAGCTCCTATCCTTCTACAACTTTCTTCACTTGACCTCTGGTCTTCTTCAACCATAGAAACACTTGACTCTCATTCCATTACAGGGTTGACAGGTTCAACTACCATGCGGTCTGCACATTCAGTGGGCCTTTTCACTTCATCATCGTCTCTCTGGTTAACTGACTGTCTCTGTGGTTTCTTGTCCCCTGTGTCTGCCGAACTCTGATGCTCCAACTCAGACATTCGTTTACAAATCTATTCAAAACTCTCTGGTCCTTTTCTCTTCCTGGGTGTGTGTGTGTGTGTGTGTGTTTGTGTGGTGGTGGTGGGGGAGAGGGGGGACAATCCCGATGTCATAATAATAATATGGGTGCTGAATATTCTCAATATGGTGATGAGTGCAACTTCCTCCTTCTTCCAAAGCCTGGCGTTAAAAATGCCCCATTCCCATTCAAGTCCTCTGTCAAGAACCCCTGATTTTGACGTATCTGGCTTCCTCAGAAATGCTTTTAAACCACTTTATGCGCGCCCCTCCAGTCACAGAAACACTTGTTTCAAATTTATCTGTCTGCCTCTTCCAAGTTTCTCATCTTTTCCTTCAATTTCATCCACTTGGTCTTTGGGGATGTTTACACTGAAGCTCGTATTTCAAGACTCATCTAGTTTTCTCTCAAGCACCTCTGAGGCCTTCGTGCTGTTTGAACGCTTGCCTTGTCGTCTGTATACTGTGTCTGTCTGCACCTCAGTTTCCTCCTGCCCTTCTGATGAGAGGCTGGAGCACTTGTAAGAGTGAGCCCCTGGCAGTACTAACACAAGCCAGACCTGGCTGCAGAGGTGTTAAGTAAGCTTCTCCACGCTGAACTGACAATGAGTTTCTGCACTGATCTTTAAGTTCCAAATTTCTTCTGAGGTGTTCTGTAAGTGAGGTTCATAACCAAACTGTTAAGATTTTCAGTTAAGGGTACAAGCTAGGTAGGTGTTCAGAAGGTTAGATAGTAATTATATAGCCCACACCCCATGTTTTCAGGTCACCTTTCCAAGTGGTAAACCTCATCTGCTGATGTGTTGACACAGCTCAAGGCGAATAAAGTACATCAAGGGACACTGATTCTCTCTAAATTTAACCTAACCATACTTTGGCTCACTGTTCTAAAAGGTTCTTTTAAAATAGAGTCAAAATGCAACATGGACTTTATTGCTGATGAATTTATTCCATAAGGTAAATAGCACTTAAGCTAAACAAGACAGCTAGATGGTAAGCACCAATTATAACCCATTTCTCTTAGGAAAAAAAGATGTAAGCTGAATGCTAACCCAAGCTTAGTGATGGTTCTGCCGCTGCCATACAGATACTATTTATTAGAAATCAACAGTAGAGAAATGTGCTGGTCCTGTAGGGTGTAAAGAAGCATTAACACATCCTCATGTTTAAGAACCTTAGAGTCAAATGACTGAAAAATACATAAATCATTGAAAATAGACATGTATACACAGGACAGTGAAAGAGGAGAGTGAAAAAGTTGGGTTAAAACTCAACATTCAAAAAGGCATCTGGTCCCATCACTTGGAAATACTGACAGACTTTATTCTGGGGGGCTCCAAATTCACTGCAGATAGTGACTGCAGCCATGAAATTAAAAGACGCTTACTCCTTGGAAGAAAAGTTATGACCAAACTACATAGCATATTAAAAAGCAGAGACATTACTTTACCAACAAAGGTTTATCTAGTCAAAGCTATGGTTTTTCCAGTAGTCAAGCATGGATGTGAGACTTGGACTATAAAGAAAGCTGAGAACTGAAGAATTGATGCTTTTGAACTGTGGCACTGGAGAAGACTCTTGAGAGTCCCTTGGACTGCAAGGAGATCCAACCAGTCCATGCTAAAGGAAATCAGTCCTGAATATTCATTGGAAGGACTGATGTTGAAGCTGAAACGCCAATCCTTTGGCCACGTGATGCAAAGAACTGACTCTTTGGAAAAGACCCTGATGCTGGGAAAGATTGAAGGCGGGAGGAGAAGGGGATGACAGAGGATGAGAAGGTTGGATGAGATCACCGACTCAATGGACACGAGTTTGAGTAAACTTCGGGAGTTGGTGATGGACAGGGAGGCCTGGCATGCTGCAGTCCATGGGGTCACAAAGAGTCAGACACGACTGAGCGACTGAAGTGAACTGAACTGATACAGGATATACATACAGAAAATTATGACTCTATATGTAATTTAAAAGGTTTCTTTATTAGTCTGTCTGGACAAGATACAGAGGTATGGAATAAGCTAAAGGCAGTACCTTACCACGATGTACTATTCAAAATAAATGACCTACTTGTCTAATGCCAGTGACATTATTTGGAAAGGACTATTGAGAGAGCATAATCCTAAGTACTGTTTTTTAGAGGCAAAGGTAGTAAATAGGAGGTAAGAGAAAAGAATTTGACTCTAGACCCATACAGAAAGACAGTAGGAAAACAATGGGAAAACAGGTGTGTGAGGGCTTACAATCAAGAAGGAGTCATGTCCTATTCGTCTGGAGGAACATAAGAGCTAAGGTACCAAGCTAAGAGCAAAAGGCAAGTATTACCGAGGAAATGTCGATTCACTTCTTTCCACTACTGATAATGCACTGGACACCTGAATAAACTTGGCAGTCTTCATTTCAGGGCTTAAGTATATGTCTCTCCTTCTTTCCACATTATATGCTTCATTAAATCTTCCATATATCCTGTACCTTGATCTACCCCCAACCCTTTTCCACATCAAAACTCAGCAAAATGATCTAGCTTCTTACTTCCAGTTGAAATGTTCTCTCTGGTTGGGTCCCTTTGCTGTGATCACATCCTTTAAGCTACATCTCATGATGATTCTTCAATAAAAATACAGACTCAATTCCCTTCAAGGAAAGTGGTACCAGAAACGTTTCTGCCTCACAGGATCCATCACCTTTCTGGGAGGAATGTTCTGCTCGTCTAAGAGCTTTGTAAACCAGAATGTGGTATGTGAATAGAAGGCATGACTCCGGCTGCTGTTATTAATCACCATACCTTTCAGATTTACTTATATCTAAAATAGCCTGCATCGCGCTTCGCAGAGCAAGCACACGGAGAAGCAGGCGGTGCGCTAGTTGAACATATTTTATGCAGCACCTGGCACACCACATGCAAAAAGGCTTGTTGCTGACGATGGTAATGCTCACCGAAATTAAAGTCTATCTCCTCATGATCACATAATAACTGGCAATCACCTTGGAATGGGAGCGTATTAAGCCCTATAAAACATAGCTAGTACTTTTGGCCCAAGTTCTGCAGTCAGTGAAACTAGAGAGCAGAGGCTCAGGGCTCCTCTCAGAATACATGCGTTGCAAAGCATTTAACCTTTCCATCGTTCTCAAGAAGATTCACAGTTACACTAGCCGGATTATTCAAATGACTCCCAGAGTTTCCCTGATTATGTATGCCACTCAAATAAGGAAGATTAAATAGAGCCCTGTTCACTGGAAGAGTCTAAGCAACACTAGACGAAGCATAGAAAACTGATTGCTTCTTGATTCTTAGAAGCCACACACATCACAAAATCACTTTGTCTTTTATTAGACTAATAACTGAATTCAACTGGATCACAATAACCATTGGGAACTAAATTTCCTTCCTTCTATAGGGTGTTACTGAAATTCTTCCTTCTCTAAAATGCCCATTTTAGAGATAATATTCAATGCTACCAGTATATTCTGCACATATTCTTGAAAATATGACCCATTATTAACCTTACTGATTTCTGTATGCATGTTGTATCAACTTACATAGGTATGTGATCAAAGAAATAATCAGAAGTGAACTTAGAAACTGACCTCATTCAACATCCCACTTATTTGGGAAGCCCTTGGAAAGACTTGGCTACAATATTCCACCTACTGATTGTTGAATTCATTTTCATTTAGACCCCTTTCGATGAAAGGGTACAGAGAATTTCCAAAAGGGGAGCTCAAGACAATGTCCCAAGGTTTTATAGAGTTGTCAGGTCACATGAAATGTGTCATCTCCTCTCCCTCTAAATATCATGAGCTCTCTTTGCCCTTTAGCCATTTATGACACAAGAATCTACAATCTGATCAGTGGTATCAAAATTATTTCTTCAAAACATATCACTCAGTATCATTTTTCTAGATTATATATATATATATGTGTGTGTGTGTGTGTGTGTGTGTGCATTAGTATATGATATTTGCTTTTCTCTTTCTGACTTACTTCACTCTGTATGATAGATTCCAGGTTCATCCACATCACTTCAACTGACTCAATGGGCTGCAGGCATAGAGAAGATATGAGGACACAGAGCGGGCAGGAGATGGGGATAGGAATTAAGAGAGTGGCATGGACATATATATACCACCATGCATAAAATAGATAGCTAGTGGGAAGCTGCTATAATAATTCAAGGAGATCCGCTCAATGCTCTGTGATGACCTAGAGGTGGCATGGGGTGGGGTGAGAGGAGGCTCAAGAGGGAGGAGTTATATGTGTAACACAAGGCGGACTCACAGTGTCGTACAGGAGAAACTAACCAACATTGTAGAGCAACTAAATTCCGATTAAAAAAACACATCACTCACATACACACACATATACATCCTACTTAACTGTTGAATAAATCTAATTATTGGAAAGAAGACATCTTTGCCTATGCTTTGCATGTAATAATTCTTTGCTCAGGAACAACACAACAGAAATGAACCCACATTTACACATAACAATCTTTAAAACTCCAAGGTTCAGTGATTTCATAGTGTGAATATAGGCATTTTGCCTTTCCAAAAAAAAATTTTTTTCCTCTCCAGGTTATTTCAAGACCTGTCAAGGGTTTCTACAGGTGCTATGTATATAATCTTTTTTTTTTTTTGAACATAAGAGTTAACACTTTCAAATATCATTTTGTACATTTCAGTGCACTATTTTGATAAATCCAAGTAATACTGAAATTTCATCCTTATCACTCATTATTCTTTTAATTATTCCTTGTTCCCTGTCATCCAAAATTCTAGGACACTTGCTTTGGGTTTTTATCTGTGGTATTCTACCAGAGTAGAGAAGGAATATTTTTTGATCATCTACTCTATATGAAATACCCTGATTGACACTTGATCCCTAACGTTGCCTAGAATTTAATCCTCACAAAATCCTAGTTGAGAACTTTCCTGGTGGTCCAGTGGTTAAGACTCCGTGCTTCCACTGCAGGTGGCATAGGTTCAATCCCTGGTTGGGGAACTAAGAGCCCAAATGTTTCACTGCTCAGTCAAAAAAAAAAAAAAAAACCCTGGTTGAGTAGCTCATTTGTAGATGACAAAATAGAAACTTACAGAGCTTAAGTGACTTGCTCAAGAATCTAGTAAATGACAGAAATCAGACTTTTAGATAAAGTTTGTCTGAATCCAGATCTGTGATTTTTCTGTAAAAACCCAGGATCTCCCTTTAAGGCTAATAGGAATTCATGAGTACATGTGCGTTCAAGGAAGATGGTTAGCTAATTATGAATCACCTTAGCCACCTTAACTGTAAGGCAATCATGACAGGGTGTGTGAAGGGCCCTGCTGATTCCATCTAATGCTTTCTGTATGTTAAATACATAGAATATGTGTGTGTATATATATATATATATACACACACATGTGTATACACTGAGATCTGAAGGTGTATCAGTTGTATTTAATCCTTACAACACTATGATTTCTGACATTTTACATCTGAGCACACAGGTTCATCAAGCTCAGTGACTGTTCTAAGGTCAAACAGCTGGTAAAAAATATAGCCACCCTATTCACTAACAGAGCAGCCCTATTTTAAGGGCCAGTGATGTTGTGCATGACATGACATCTGCACTGTCCAACATGCTGGTTCCCAGTAAGCAACACATTCATTATATAGTCTGCACAAATTATGTGCTTAAGAAGACATTCTGAAATGTGGTCAGCTATTTTTCTCGTATTTTCCTTGTCACTGTCATCTGCACATTTACAAGGAAAGAGCTATATTCATCTTATACTCTCCAGCACCCAGCATATTGCTGACAGCATTTCTTCTGAAAAAGAAAATTAAGCCATGGAATCCTTTCACAAATAAAATCCACCACGAATACAAATATATGTAATAGAACAAATAAAAGCATAGTTTATCAGATTAAAGAGGTGAGGGGACCATGAGAGGAGCAGAGCCTTATATTTTTTCCCCACATACACTCCTCTCTGCCACCAATTCTCACTACTGCTCCATCCCACCTATTTCACCAAAACTTCTCTATCATCTGGAAAAATTCTTACCATCCTGATAGTTCTTGAGAACAATGAAGACGGCTACAGGGGGATATTCTGGATGATGATAATGATGATGTGGTGATGACAATAAAGATGAGGGTGGTGGTGATGACAGCAGCTGACACTTACTGAGTACTTACTGCGAGACTGATGTATACACTCCTTACTAACACATTTCTGATAGGCCCAGCAGCAGCCACAGCAGGTTAACATAGACTGGCTTACTAGGTAACAAGTCACAAATTTGTTAGTAGATGGAGACCTTGGGAATATAATACAACATAAATTCTGGCAGCAGAGGGGCCTCTGGAGCTAAAGAGAGAGCACCACAAAGTGAGCCTGAGTCAAAGCACAATAGGTATCCAGTCATCCAAGCCCACACGCACACAACAAAGAATTCCTAAGCGCCTTCTAGGTGCCTAGGTATCAGGGTCCCACCCAACATATTTGAATGATAGCAAGAGGCTAAAGTGCACAGCAGGAAAATTCTACTTGTTTAACAATGTTTTTAATTCTGGCCAGTACTGCTTCAGCACAAACAAGTTAGTGAAGGCTACAGCAAACTAAGTCCCCTCTTAGTTATAAGGACAACACCATCAGCAAAGGATATTTAAAGCTACCGGAAAACACACACACACACACACACACACACACACACCTGAGAGGCTGATACTCAATCAGTAGCAAGAGTTTAGACATGGATAATCTGAAGGAAAATAAAAATGTATCTTTTGTCACTATCCAAAAATTATACTACTAATGATCAATTAAGTTTTATTAAAACTACAGGATGAGACTGTCCAGTATCCAAGGACTTGTTCTCCTCCACTAATTTTCCTACAAAGGAAGAGTTATTTTTCCCCACCTAGCAGAAGAGAAAAATTAGACAACAAGAAGCATTTATATTTGTATACATATATAATTAAATATTACATTATGAGATGTCACATGGCACTCAAACTTTTTTCACTATATTTTCACTCAAAACAATTCTGCGAGGCAGCAGGACTTACTGTATCATTCCTAATTTAAGTCTTCTTCTGGCACTTGATCTTAAATCTCTCACATCAGGGCCTTTCCAATGCACCCACATTCTTAGGAAAAGAAGACAATTGCCTGGATCCCCAGGGGAACTATCTCTTACATTAAGAAAATTCCCTAAATTTCCTACTTGTCTTTTGGCTCTAAAAGTATAGGGAAAGTGCTAAAAAGCAAAAGAAAATCAGCCAAGGGCAGTTCCTCCACCCTACTCTGCTGATGTGCCAAATTGATTCTGGGCATGAATGTGAGGCCTCTCTGACCTACGCATCTCAGTGTTGGTACTAAGAGCCTGTCAGATCCGGAACGACAGACAGCCCAGATGACTAGCATCTAGGCAGTGAAAGAGGGTCTGGAAGGAAGTTTCAACTTCCACATCGAGGGCATGTCCATGAGAGGCCCTGGCTACAACTATCTGACTGCCTTTGTCCCTCTGATTTCACCAAGCTTGTATCTCTTGGGCCTGTCCATCCAACAGGACTTTTCTATGAATCTCACGTCTCAACTCATTCCCACATAGGACTGCAGTGGTAACCAGTCCCTCAAACACAGGCCAGGTGGTGGTGGCATTAATGTCCACATCTGGTTCTTCTGATCTCACTTTTTCAGGACTCACTTTGCTTCTCATGTGAATTTGGTTGGACACATTTCTTCTGAGCACTGACACATGGACGCTCATACAGTGTCCCAGAGCAGATGTGAGCTCCCTGTGTCCCTGGAACTTGATGATTCAGACCGCTGAACATTCTCTGGGCAGGCCAGCATTCACTATCCTCAACTTTCATATACAGATACACACACACACACACACACACACACACACACACACGGAGTCATCTTTCTATCTTTCCACTGAGATTTCCCAGCATGTCACATAGCTGGACCTCTATTATCATAATCCAGGACAGAAAGATTACTCCCATCTAGTTCCCATGAACTCTACTCACAATTCACAAGAAATAATTCAGATGCTTAGAATGTTTTGAAACAATGAAATATTTTCAGAGTGGTAAGTATCAATAAGCAAACAGTCATGAAGCATATTTTCCAAGTCATCCAAATGTTCATCAGTAAAGAAGAAAATATTTTACTCTGGTTGTAAAAACACTTTCAGTCTTAAGCAGATCTACGTATCAAAAGCTTGCATGCGTGCCACTTCAGTCATGTCTGACTCTTTCTGACCCTATGGGCTATAGCCCACAAGGCTCCTCTGTCCGTGGGATTCTCCAGACAAGGGCATTGGAGAGGGTTGCCAATTCCTTCTCCAGGGGATCTTCCTGACCCAGGGATTGTACCCACGCCCTTTATGTCTCTTATATTGGCAGGTGGGTTCTTTACCACTAGCGCCATCTGGGAAGCCCATCAAAAGCTCGAGTGTGTGTACCTCAGTCGCTCAGTAGTGTTCGACACTTTGTGACCCTGTGGACTACAGCCCGCCAAGCTCCTCTGTTCATGGAATTCTCTATGCAAGAATACTGAAGTGGGTAGCCATTCCTTTCTCCAGGGGATATTCCTGACCCAGGGATAAATATGGGTCCCCCACACTGTAGGCAAATTACTATTTGTCAATTAATGGACTTCCCTGGGGGCTCAGTGGTAAAGAATCCACCTGCAATGCAAGAGACATGGGTTTGATCCCTTGGTCAGGAAGATCCACTAGAGAAGGAAATGGCAACCCATTCTAGTATTCTTGCTTGGGAAATCCCATGGACAGAAGAGCCTGGTGCGCTACAGTCCATGGGGTTGCAAAAGAGTCAGTCAGTCACAACTTAGCAACTAAACAACAACAATTTGTCAGTTATGTTTAAATAGGAAATAACCAAATTGGTACTTCATCCTCAGAAAGTATTAATATTACATTGGTATAGTCTTAAACCAAATTGAAATCCATAGGACTCCTGGACAAGGCTTTCCAGTTCAGAATAAAAAGCAATTTAACAGATGAATCCAATATCTAGAACCTCTGCTATATTTTGAGACACAGTTACCAAAATCTCCAACTAAAGAATCTATTTGTGGGAAATGATACTGACATATTTTTCCATATTCTTACTGGTAGGTACAATTGAAAATACTAGACAGTACAGGTACAACAAACAGGAAGATTCTGAAAGTTACAGAGAAGGCAGACTGGTCAGAGAATTTAGAACCTAAGGAATAATACCAAGGTGAGTTCCTTGGTTTAGTTTTGTTTTGTTTTTGAATGATATAGCCCAGATTGGATACTGGGGAAGCCAGAGGTCTGGAAACATCAATGGGCCTCAGGAGCCTCACAAAAAGCCTATTCTCTGTATCCAAATGACCAGAAAACGGGCAACCTAGTAACACAGAAAACCAATTTTTTTTTTTTCTATTGGAGTATAATTGCTTTACAATGTTTTGTTAGATTCTGCTGTACAACAAAGTGAAAACTTTTCGGCAATAACCATTCTACTCCAGACAAATACCACAGTAAAAACCACGGCTTCACACCTGCCAGCAAAGACCAAGTGGAAAACCTAGATTTTTCACCTTGGCTAGTTATAACCACCTGCTCCCCACACTCCACCTCTAGTGATGTCAGAGAAGGCATAGATAGGGAACTGGGACACCAGTCTTAACCTGCTGGGATGGTGTCATAAGCAACATATGGAGAACCATGACTCTCACCATAGCGCCATGAAAATAAGTCCACAAGGAGCCCTCCTTTGACCCTGGTCGATGAAGGCTGAGTAGAGAACCTGAACTTCCACCCCCACCTCACAGTCACGAGGCGGCATCACCATCACCCACCAGAGTAATGTCAGAGGAGCCTGCAAAAACACAGGACTTAAATAAGATTCAGAACCTAATAATATAAGACCCCACGTGTCCAGGTTTCAACTGAAAACTACTCATCATACCAAGAACCAGGATATCTCAAACCGAATAAGTAAAGATAATTAATAGATGCCAGCTGAGATGAGAGAGATTTAAAACAGCCAGCATAAAAATGATGATCCAACTGACAATTATAAATGCATTTAAAACAAGTGAAACAAAGTTTTAGGAAAAGAAGAAGAAAGGAAGGAAGAGCAAAAAAAAAAAAAAGAAGACATAAATAGAAATCTTAGAACTGAAAACAATACACCCAATGAATGAGCTCAACTGCAGAATGTAGGGGAGACAGAAGAAAGAATCAATGAACTTGAAGAGGAAACAATATAAATCAGCCAATCTGAACAAAAGAGAGAAAAATAGAGTAGGGCAAAAATTAACAGAGCTTTAGGAATCCGTGGGACTATGACAAAAGTTCTAACATTTGTGAGAAGAAGAAAAGAAAGCAAGGTTGAAAAAAATATTCAAAGAAATAATCGCTGAAAATTTCCTAAATTTGACAAAAAAAAAAAAAAACAAAACATAAACCTACAGGTTCAAGCTGAGAAAACCCTTAAAAATCCACACCAAGACACATCATGGGACGTCCCAGGTGGTGCTAGTGGTAAAGAACCCACCTGCCAATGCAGGAGACATAAGAGATGTGGGTTCAATCCCTGCGTTGGGAAGATACCCTAGAGAAGGAAATGGCAATCCACTCCAGCATTCCTGCCTGGAAAATTCCATGGACACAGGAGCCCGGCAGGCTACAGTCTATGGGGTTGCAAAGAATCAGACATGATGGACAGCTGAGCACAAGACACATCATAGCCAGAATTCTGAAAGTTAAAGACAAAGAAAACAAATTTCTAATCAGTCAGAGAGAAATGATGCATTAATTATAGGAGGAGAGCTCTTTTAGTAACAGAAGACTTCTCAACAAATGTTTGCCTTTTTCATGATGCTAATAACTTCTAAATCACTTCTGCCTGTACTTTACTTAAAATTTTGTCTACCTTATTTTCTCCTGTACAAAAATCTACATAGAAAGAATACCACACATTCCTAACAATCTCACCAGTGTTTTAAACTGGGACTTATCCACCTGGAGCAGCAATTTCAAAAATGTGTGCTCCTAAAGTGTTAATGTTCTTCTCTCCTTGGGAGTGGTTTCCTTTCTGGCTTCTCACATCCCAGACTTGGAAGGCAAGAGCCACAGTACAGAGAAAGGTAAGAAGTCCAAGCGGAGCCCCTTTGTAATAAATGAGTTTCCATCATCTGTCATTAGAACTTCCTGCTAACAGGGTCATTCCCTATTAAATTACCACTTGTCAATGTTTAAAATACTGATTGATAAATGTGCCCAAACTGATAACACAACAGCTTTTATTTTCTAATAATCCTAGTTACCACAGTCTGCTGATCAAGGCACAGATACCATATAATTTTTCAAAGTACTTTACCAAAAGATAATTTAGTCGAAGACAATGCAAACAGGTAAAAATGCCTGGCCCCCTGTATGTTACATTCTGGCTCTGCTTGCCAAAATAAACTGACTGGCGATTTAGTGATATGAGGAGCTCCAAGTTTCACATTTCATCAAATGCTAGTAATCTGTTTTATCAATATAAACTGCATTTTAATGAAAAAATTCTTTTCTTCAGTACACTTCACTTTCAATACCCCTGAGTATAATAATTCGTTCATGCTGTAGAACAAGAATGTTTTACAAGACCTTAACTCTCAAGAGAAATTTCTCCGTAAATGCAAAATGCAAGTTTTATGGGAATGTGTTGTATGCACGTGAATAGCGCCCAACTACAAAACACAAAAACAAACAACCAAAAAAATGGTCTCCCTTAAGAGTCCAGCTTAAGTATCCTTCTAAGACACTGCACAGCCAAAGTGTTACTAGAGCAAAGCTTAGCTGAGCAACTAGGTGATAGGTAAGTGAAATGGGACTCATTTCCCTAAGGTCTCTGAATGAAAACACATCTGAACATACTGCAGACATGTGTTAAGGCAGGACCAGTCATCAGGACTCAAAGCAGTTTGAACAATCTGAAAATTCTATCATGCTTGCTTCCTTCTTAGTGAGTCAAAGTGAAAAGGTTTAGGCTAAATTTAAGCAAGGCTTAAGACTGTAGAAGTGAAAGTCACTCAGTCGTGTTCAACTCTTTGTGACCTCATGGAATGGTCCATGGAGTTCTCCAGGCAAGAGTACTGAAGTGGGTAGCTGTTCCCTTTTCCAGGGATTTTCCCAACCCAGGGACTGAACCTAGATCTACTGCATTGCAGGCAGATTCTTTACCAGCTGAACCACAAGGGAAGCCCAAGAATACTGGATTGGGTAGCCTATCCCTTCTCCAGCAGATCTTCCTGACCCAGAAATTGAACCGCTGTCTCCTGCATTGCAGCTGGATTCTCTACCAACTGAGCTATCAGGGAAGCCCAAGATTGTACAAAGTTGCAAACAAATTTATATGGCAGTTGGCCAATTTCTAATGTCTATAAAACCAATCAGGATTTGTCTTTCCCACCAGGGTTTCCTCCCCAAAAGTTACCTTGCACATCATTTCTCCTTTTTTCACACTTCCTACTAAATACAGGCCAAGGCCAGTTTGTCCACTGGAAGAGCGAGGTGCTACACCAGGCCACCACCCTCTGGTTTCCCACAGCTCGCTACTCTGGTCACGTACCACTCCTCTGCGTGTTCTTACCACTTTTTTGTTCCACTCTGTTCAAAGTGCTCAATGACAATGCCACTGGGAAGAAATGATGAAAACAACAGAAACACAGGATCGATCATTTCTCACCTGCGCCATTCCTTTCCGTGGCATTTTTATGTCTTATTTGTCTTCTCTTGTCATAGAAGCTTCATAACTGAGAGGCCATGATGTCTTTCACTGGGATCTGTGTGGTGCTAGACTGCGTGGTCAGAGTTGAGCAAAAGTTTAACAATAAATACAAGTTAATGGTATTCAGAGAGGCCTTTCACTGGAGATGGCAGGGAAATACATAGGGTTAACCTGCAAATTTGTTATTTATAGGACCTACCACTAAGCACTGAAGAGTAGAAATCTCCCAAGAGACATTGTCCAGAACAGTGTGCAATTAGGTGTATGAGTAGCAGGTCAATCAAATGAGTCATATCTATCCATGTAAGACACAGCTTCCTTTACATAAATGCATATCACATAATGTCCCATGGTACTACCAGTTTCTGCCAGGTGTTTTTTTGTCTTCCAGTAAATGTTTTAAAAATAGTAAATTCTGTATTTACATATGCATATATTAGTCAACCTTAACCTAGCAAGCAAAGCAAACTAAGCCAGAGTAAAATTTCAACATGAAATTTTACAGCTGTGTATGTGTGTATATATGTGTATGTGTGTTACATATGCATGTCTACAACTAGTGACAATCTAGAAAATATGAACA
Source organism: Cervus canadensis (assembly GCF_019320065.1). Taxonomy (NCBI): domain Eukaryota; kingdom Metazoa; phylum Chordata; class Mammalia; order Artiodactyla; family Cervidae; genus Cervus; species Cervus canadensis. The sequence continues at coordinate 24,889,858 of NC_057400.1, forward strand.
AACCAGAAAGAAAACCAATTTTTAATCACCCTAATCCCACCATTCAGATGAAGCCATAGGAAATGTTTCTGTGTATATCCTTCTAAACATGTTCCTCCATTTGTATATAGATCTATAATCTGTGCTCATGATAAAAAGTGGAGCATGTACATAGTGTAACAGACACCATGGTGTCTGTAGACAAAGGACTTGCATACATAATGCCTTCAGACCACTGGATTTTCATGTCTTGTCTCTAAGAAAGGGGTTCTAGGGAGCTAAAACTGAATTATTTTTATTGTTCCACCCACCTCTGCAAAAACAAAAAAACAGAAAAGAGGGTATAGAGAAATATAAACAAATGGATATTCTCTCAGGTAACCCAGCTCTGATTTTTTAGTATCATCATAATATCACTCTTCTGGTTCACCACTTCAGGATTTACAAAGCCCTTTCATTTAAATTGCAATCCCATAAGGTTAGTAAGGAAAAAATTTTTGTTTGCATTTTGCAGGTGGGAAAATTCAGCCCACAGTCTTATAAATGAGGGCAGAGGGTCAGAACAAAAGCCTGGATCTTATAGGAAATGCAGTATGTGTATATGTGTGTCTTAGTTGCCCAGTTGTGTCTGACTCTTTAGGATCCCTTATGTAGCCCACCAGACTCCTCTGTCCATGGGATTTCCCAGTCAAGAGTACTGGAGTGGGTTGCCATTTCCTTCTCCAGCGGACCTTTCTGACCCAGGGATTATACCCGGATCCCCCACATTGCAGGCAGATTCTTTACCGTCTGAGCCACCAGGGAAATGCAGGGCTGCTTTCAAAGTTCATTCTTGAATGTACATGCTCTTGAAGGTGTTTTTTGGAGTTCATCCAAGGACTAACCCTAGAAGAGTTTTCAGTTTCCTGTGAAGCAGTAAGTGGGTATAAAAAAAGTGAAGCCTGGTACACACGGGCCTTTCTGGGCTAAAATGAGTTCTCACAGATGCCCCTTCCACTCCACCTGATGCTCAGAAATAAAGGCCCATGACTTCCCTACATCCCTTCAGTCAGCAGTGTTCACCCATCCTGACTCCCAGCACTAGAGACTTGTTCTTCACCCACACTGTCCCAATGCTGGCAGTAAGCAGCATTTTCCACTGTTATTAAATCAGCCAGCCCCTGACCCACGCAGCCCACATCCTCTCCTCTCTTCAACTTTACCCTACCAGAAGTACCAAGTGAAACCGTCAGTCTTTGTTTCCTTTTTCCACTGCCTGAATCTCTCAATTCAAACCATTCTATTTTTCTTCAACTTGATCCCCATTTTCTTCTTTCTTAATTTCCATACTCATCCCATACATCTGTCCTAGAAAAGATAGTGATGAACATGAAAACGTGCAGTCTCTGAAAGTAATTAGCACACAATACATAATTTTTAAGCACCATAACAGGTCTAAAAGTCATAAAATAATCAATTAAACCATTTGAGATGATCAAAAATCATGAAGTTCAAGTGATAAATTTTATAGTTCTGTTTGGCTAGTGTCTTGTTCCCATTATGATAAATAACTGACTGAGGTTTTTAAATAGGTTAGATTCTATTTGCCATGCTGATAAGATTGTGTCTTCCATGTAAAAGTTAGTGAGTTTTAAAATATCAGTTTTCAAAAAATAAAATAAAATCTCAGTTTTCAATGCATATACATCAAATGCTAGTATATACATAATTTAAAGTATTTCAAAGTATCCAAGATTGATCTGAGACATTCACTGCACTAATATTTTAAAAACAACGTTTGTCTCCTAACAATCTGGTATGTTATATGATTTGAAATGTGTTACTATCCTTCAACATTCATATCAGCTGCAAGTGTTTTCAACTATTATTTTATTTTCTCATTTGTCTTCAAGTCTGTAACATGCTGCAAAAATGCCATGGCATCTGAAAACTGTTACAGTAAGCAACCACTATATCAATCAGTTCTCTTATGAATTCCATTTTACAATTCAGCTACAAACTGTTGAATGCAAAGATTTATCTATGTTCAAGAAAACTTAATATCTCTCTGTTTATTACCAAGATAAAGCGCTGGAAATATTTTAAAAACACAAGACATGTCTTAATGGCCGCTATGGCTACATATGGACAGTCACAGAAATACAAATATCAATTGTTCAAGTTTGGCAAAACAACAATGTGTAATGATGCATATGCACTAGCCATAAAACTGTGAGCTGAAAACTCCTGGAAAGCAAGTTCCCATCCGGGACTCAGAACCTACCTGGGACCCAGACACAGAGTGGGTACAGATAAATGTTTCAGAGCTTAATTCTTGAAATTACACACTAGAAAAGAATCTGAATGTTTAAATAAAGGCCAATAAAGTCTGGGCAAAAGAAGTGGACAAACCATATTAACCATGTCTTCAGGAAGTGTGTTTTATAGGATTCAGTCCAAGATTTCACTATTTACATAACTGGACAAAGAATTATGATGCGAGGGTACTGAAAAGGCAGGAAGAAATTCAGAATGTGTGAATTTTGATTCTAACTTTGAACTAATCACATGCAGCTTTGTGCCAAACCCTGGGAGAGGAGCCTCCTAAGCCCTACCTTTGAGGTATTACTGCCTTTCCAAAAAAGCAATCTCTGCCATGGCTCAGGGCATTCCTGCAGATGAAGATGCCCTCTTGCTCCTTATGAGACGAGCAAAGGAACCCTTGTCCACTCTCCAAGACACAACTCCAATATCACCTTCTCTGCAACCCCCGCCCTGTCTCTGGTTCTGACTGGCCCTCACACAGACTGTACCCATTACAGGGGATAATAATGGGGAAAGCAATACAGATGAGTGGAAAAACAGGAACCTTCTCAAACCCTGTGGCCTGGGGTGGAGGTGGGCTTCACGAATGACCACCTATGGGACCTTTGACAAGCTACAGATCTATGCTTCAGTTTCCCTATCTGTCAACTGGGGTCTTCCCCAGTGGCTCAGAGGTAAAAGAATCTGCCTACAATGCAGGAGACTTGCAGGAGATGCAGGTTCGATCCCTTGATCGGGAAGAGCCCTTGGAGGAGGACACGGCAACTCACTCCAGTATTCCTTCCTGAAAAATTCCATGGACTGAGGAGCCCAGCACGGCTACAGTCCATGGGGTCACCAAGAGTCGGTCACGGCTGAGTGACACAACAACCATCTGTCAACTAAAACAAGAAGAGTACTTGCTTGTAAGGAACAAAAGAAATCATGAATGTAAGACTGAAGACTAAACCTAAGTGTGCTTGCTATTAATTCTCTCTTGCTTTTTCTCCTTTACTAAACTCTGGGCCTGTAGCATTTATATCTGTATCCTCCTACCAAAAAAAAAAAGTTAATAATCCCTTCCCTAGAGACTACAAAGTGTTATTTAAAATATAAAATTAATTCATAAATTAGAATAGCATCAAATAGTTTTAAATAGTACACCAATGAGAAATGATGAAGTGACTGCTATTATACATCATTAGGATATTAGGTAGCAGATAGGTAAGAGTTAAAAAGTCATATGATAAATCTCCAAAGTTTTTTTTGAAAAGAATACAAAAAAAAACCCCTAAGACTCATGGTATATAATAAAGATCTGTTGGGAAAGTGATTTGAATCCTCTAATATCAGATGACCAAAAGCTGTGAAAAACTGCTTAAGAAAAGCTCAGTTTTGTTACACTTCCACCTTCTTTTGAATGTCACTTCTCGACCTTCTGGTACACCTCAATCCCTAGCTTTCTACACTTAGCATCAACATGCTACCCTCCAGGCAGGTACGTAAAGCCTCAGGCCTCAGTGCCTCACTCAAGTCCAACTGTCTCAACTTCTCTATCACTTCTCACCTAAAATTCCTCTACTTTCTAGGGTTCTGGGAAATAACACATGACTTTGGGGACATCTAAGCTGCAGTTTTAGATCTCAGCGTTAATTGCTTATCTATAAAATGGAAGGAAGGTTAGCTAGGAAATCTCTAATCTCTACCCTACTTAGAAAAATATTCAATAAGCACATCTCAATAAGGTATCTAGAAGAAAATCATTTTGACCAAATTCACACTAAATTATACATAAAACCTATACTCTGGACATCTGCTTTTAAGTAGAATCTTTATGGACACATAAGGCTCTGATGAAAGCTATAGAGCTTCTTAAAAAACATGCATATGTACACATTCCCACAGAACTGTATTTATAATTTCAGCAACCTCCAACTCCAAAAACAGGGATTCCAGTAAGAACTACTTCTCTCTTTAGTGCCAGAACTCCAGGAGGTATTAGGGTGATGTTCCAAAGAAAGTTGGGATCCTCCCAAGCTACCTCTTAAATATCCTGCCATCCCAACAGCTGCCTGAACCACAAAAGCACACAACTGGCTCTGCTTTTTATTGATTAATGTAGAGTTTCATCAGGATTATAGTCAAGATCTTTGTTATGGCTAACCAATTTGCTTTTTCCACATTTTCCTATCCTACTTCACCCTCTTTCAAAGGGTTAGTAACTGGCGTCAACATCGTAGTATTAATGATAGTCCCTAAACTTAAATATAATCCTCAAAGGCCATATTTTCTTCTTTTCTCCTAATCATTTGGAGGGAACAGCTAGCTAAGACTCAGTGTTAGCTGTCTCTTCCCTCTGGTCAAAGACACCAGTATTGCAATGGAATAAAAAGTATGGAGAAGGAGGGCACTGTGAAAGGAACACTATTAAATAACTGCAGAAGAATTTCTCTAGAATACAGACTCTGCTTTATAAGACCTAAGACCATTTTAACAAAAGACATTTATTGTGAAATGTCTATGAAACCCTGTAAGGAAATATTTGCAGAGCTGTGCCAGCATTGTAATTTTAGTGATAAATGGTCTAAACCCTAAAGTTCCTCTTTCCATCTACCTTGGGTGTTTTAAAGTACCTGTGGCAAAGTAGCCTGACATTTATTTCCAGGGTCATCTAAGTCCCTTTTGATACCCTTTCCCCTCATCTTCTTTAAAAACAATGATGAAGAAAAGAAAAAGTTATTTGGTATTCCCCATTAAATTTATGGAGAGAGCACACCAGGTAAAAAAATACCACAACATTTGAGGGAAACTGCTCACTAAGATTATGTTTATACAATGTTGTGAATGAAATAAATGGATTTGTAAAGAGACAGATACTTTTTTAAAAATTACAATAAAAATGAAAATAGTGGAGGAACCAAAGAGTCAAGGATAAAAATTAATGGTGCTATTGTTTAAAATAAGAGAATAGGAATAGATTCCATGTTAAACAGGTTTCTTTAAGCTCCTAATTCCATTTAGCTTGTAAAGACAAGGGGAAAGAGAAGATAAAGCTACACATTTAAAACTGACAAAGGGCAGTACTTCTATGCAATTTATAATTAATCTGTGGGACCATGTGTCAGTAGAATTTATTGAGAAAAATAGTTTAGTGCTATTTTATAAGGGTAAGACATTAGAAGAAAAAGTATTGCAATTGAAGTTACACTAGCTGAGAAAATATTATAAAAGCTATTAATCATGAAGATTCAGGTCATAAGTTGGCTAGCAGCTGGAGTCAAGAAAAAAGAAAACTGCACAAGTGGACAGGTGAACTGTGGATGTTTTACATCTTTCTCTAGGTGTTTGCTTAAAGCCCTGCTAAAGAAAAGAATACTGGATGAAATTTGATTTCAGCCTATATTTTATTTATTATGATCTATCTGGTCACCCATAAAATTTCAATAATCATTCTACTACCACCCTCCAAAAACCTCTCCCCAGTATTGGAAGGAACACTTTCTTTCATTTTCCTCCATGCAATTACCAATATGTGTACAAAATGTGAATGCTTTACAAAGTAGTCATGCATTTTGCCAGTGGTTCTCAACAGAAAGCTTTAAATTGTATTGATATCTATAGTTTAGATTGGGGTGAGATGCTGCCTGGGCATAAGAAATTTTTAAAGTTTCACAGGATTCTATTAATATCATGCAGTGAGAGTTGAAAACCACTGCATTAAATAGTGACTGTAAAAGGCAACAGGACTGCCTCAAAATATGGGAAAATGATGGTGTGCAGGGATAGGCTTGTGTGTGCATGTGTGCATGCATGTGTGCGCGCACACACACACACCACAAACACCCCTCTAATTATAATTTAGAGCTAATACTCTCTAAAAGGAAGACAATAACCTATATAACGAAGGATTTATCTCTCCTTTTATACAACATATAAATCATTACTTCTCACTTTTAAAAAAAATCTTAAAATTAAATATCTATAAAGATTTTAAAGCCACATAAGTAGATTTTGACAGATTATCATTATAGCCTAATTATATAGCTATGAAAAAAGATCTGTTTTCTGGAAAACAGGACCAGCTACTATCCATATGTCCTCCTCAACTTTCCCAAATACACTACCATGTTGTTCTTGGAATGCTAATATATTAGTGTTCTATCATAAAGGTATGGTAATAGGTAACAACTGCAGAATCTTTAAAAGTGTTAAAATAGCATTACTACGATTAAAGGACTGCCATTTCTTTCATTCTAAGACATATTTAGGAATTTTATAACCTGAACTTTTTAATTTGTTTCAGACATAAACTGGACTTAAAAGGCCTCAGAAGGAAAATTGGCTTTTTATTTCTATTATAAAGTATTAAATTTATTTTTAAATGTAGATAACTAAAAAATCATTTTTTCAATATGGTCTGTCATCAAATAAAATTATTAATTATTATCCTATTAAGAGTTTTAAAGGATTACTTAAACCAAGCCTGTTTTTATTAAGTTAGACAACTGACCAAAGAAGTTTTAAACTTCCTTCCTGGAAGTTTCCAAGAATAAAAAGGAAACCAATTTCTAGAGATCAAAATATGATCTATAATCATTTTTTACATAGTACAAGAGACTGAAATATGCTTTATAATTTTAAATCCTCAATTTTTATTATTAAATAGACATTTGAAAAAGCAAGTTTAAGTTTCCAAACTATCTAAATCAGAATTGAAAAAGGTCTTTTACAGCTGTTCATACCAATATAGATATTAGGGGAATAAAATAAAGACTATGACAGAGGTAGGTGAGAGTATGGGTAATTCGTGTGTTCTATACTCCAGAACAGTTACTAGTACAGTTGTTAGAACTTATAGACTTTTTTTGTGTGATACTTCCTTTTGGCATTATGGAAGTATTCACGGAGAAGAATCACATATCAGCTGGTTCAGACAAAATTCTATATTTCTATGAATTTGGTGAATTTGACCTGTAATTTACATTAAACATTAGGTCCTGTATCTCTGTCATGAAAGTGAAAGTGAAGTCACTCAGTCGTGTCCGACTCTTTGCGACCCAATGGACTACAGCCCACCAGGTTCCTCTGACCATGGGATTTTTCCAGACAAGAACACTGGAGTGGGTTGCCATTTCCTACTCCAGAGGATCTTCTGGACCCAGGGTTCAAACCTACATCTCTTTCGTCTCCGGCATTAACATGCAGATTCTTCATCACTGCGCCACCTGGGAAGCCCCCATATCGACATTACCAAGTCAAAGCTGGATGTGCCAAACTGAGGGACAGAGCTGAGTGAGGAGGAACCAGAGCCAAGCAGAAGCACTGCACTGGGAGCTATCCTTGGTGCTGCCCTCAGACTGGGGCCCGAGGCCTGCCTGGCCCTCTTACCCTTTGTTTCCAACACTGCTCAAACGAACCGGGTTCTGATTTCCAATTCTTATCTTGATTTAATAACATGTTTCAAACTAGCTAGTGTTCCTGACGTTAATTCCTGTTTGCTTCCCCAAGGTGTTGATTTTCCCAAATGAACACCCAACCTGACACCAAACTACTTCCTCTGCTGAACATTTTTTGCTTTGAAAAAAAATTTTGACCTAAATCTATCTCTTTATTTCTAACCCACCAATTATGGTTACTAAAGAATGGTCAATGCCCCCTTTCCCTAGAATCTTTTCGGGAAATCTTAAATATTCCTGCCCATAGCAGTAATTAAAAATAATCAGAAGGTCTGAAAAGAACTAAGAATATTGCTAACTCATCTCTGGAAAATAGTAGCTAAGTACTAATGCCAGGATAACAAAAATATGGCTTACAAGTGCAAGCATTACTTCCTTGTGCCCATGGCAGACATCACTAATCTATAATGGAGTTATTTTTTAATCCTTACTATGGCCTTAGAGTCCTTGACAATTTCCAAACAGCTATTAAGAGTCAAAGAAGGCATGCAAATAGAAACCTATCTATCATCTCTGAGTTAGTATGAACATGTGGGTTTTGAAGAAGTGTGTTTTTTTTTTTTTCCTTTTTCTTTTAAAGTCTCAGTTGGAACACTGCTTAAGTATACCTTGATGGTCTGAAGAGGGTAGAAGCACCCTTACAATTCACTTACAAGCAAGTGCACGGTTATTAAAGAATCAGAGCTTTCTCTTCTAAGACGGGAGGTGTTAGCCTTATGTCCTGGATAAATTCCAACTTAGGTAATTACATTCTGCTTACCTCAGCCCCTAGCAATTTTTTCAAGTGAATCCTGTACTATTCCTCACATCCGACCCTAACTCGCTGTGCGGTATTGTGATGAGCTGTTAAGCAGCTGCCATGCTTCACTCTGCAATGGGGGCTGTGCTTCACTGGGTAATTTGTAACCATTTGCAGTGTGCTTTGGAATCTTTCAGGATGGAAGTGTTACCCTAAAATGCAAGATATCATCATCATTCTAAAGGCACACAGTACAACTGCTTATTTCAGTTAAACTCAGCATAACATATTTAGAAAATACCTTATTTCATGGAAAACCATAAAAGTAGGTTAAAATACCCATGAAACATGCTACAAAGATTATATGAAAAGGTATTTAAAGAAAGTAAACTATTTATCAACTATATGAATATTCTGCCAAAGAAAGGCGTAGTAGGAAGAACAAATGCTTAAGACATTTTTATTTGAAAATACATCTGCCTTCATCAGATGGTAAAAATTCCCAATGTCACCCAAGAAAAACAGTGAAGAGAAAAATCGAACGTTAAGTCAATGGGAAATGGAGGGACGCCAACACTTATGGAGAAAGAGATCAAAGATAAATACAGTTTTTAACATTTTCTTAATTCTTATCAGGACAGCCAGGGAGTTATACTAATTCACTATCATGAAGACACTGGATTTTCACTGTGGATTGCTTGAGGACCCTTGTAGACAGAAACACACTTTGGCAATACTAAAAAGGACACAACTAGAAGGCACTGCTGCAGGCACTTGCCCCTTCCACAGACTGTTATTTAGTAGAGATACTTTTGGTCAGTGGTTCTTAACTTTGGCTGCACAGTGGAATAACCTGAGGAGCTTTTAAAAAAAAAAAAAGGCTAATATCTGAGTTCTAACCCCAAAGACTGATTTAATTGATTTGGACATCAGGAATTTTTTTTTGCAGTTCCCCAGGTGATTCTAATGTGCAGCCAATGTTGAAAACCACTGCTTGAGGCTACATCTTACCGTTTTGGTTGTAATTCTCATCTATTTGTTTTTTTAAGGGGGTGAAATCACATTAGTTGAGGGCTTGCATATCAACATACATTATTGATACAGGCCACACAATTAGATCCCAAATGCATGTTTTATGGGGTTATGTTTCATCCATAGGGAGAGAAACAGGCTTTAATCACCTAAAGGTTATATTTCTGAAGGGCTGCAATTCTGAGGCAATCTTTTTTTTTTTCTAGTGACAAGAAAAATTTTGGCCAGAAATAGTAATTCTGAATCTAAGATGTTTTTGAATCTACAGTTAGCTTTGGGTATATTATCTGTGTTACAGATGTATCTTCAGTAAACAATATAAGCTCATGCCAGCTTCTCTGTACCACATACATCTGAGCGATACCTTCTCTGTTCAGAAAATAAATAATAATCAATTACCATACTGATGCTTATTTATCTACCTTCAAGTGGAAGGACTGCACCCTTAACAACCTGCACATTCATGAGATGTAAATGAAAAACCTGCAAGCATGAGCAGAAACAAATTTTTGATCAAAGCCAAGGACTCAGCAATTGCATATAGTGATGTGAACAGTGGGTTCTCTAAGAAGTAAGATATAGTTCCACCAACTTTTATTGATTGTAACATCCTTGTTCCACAAGTGTTAAACCCTGAAAAATAGGTGTAAAGAAAACATTACAAAGACAGACCAATGAAGAATAAAAATAAACAGAGCAGGTAAAAAAATACCCATGAGTAAGCAAGAAAGAGTGCTGGATAGTTTAAGTACTTTAAATGTCATCACTAAGGACTTACATTATATGAAGTTATTTTAATGAACTAAGTCATGAGAAGAGATGGAAAAAACAACTCAACATTATATTGGTGCATGGATTACCCAAAGGAGAGTAAATTAAACCTTACATTCTTTACTAATCACCACAGGCATCAGAAACTGAGGTAGCAACACAAAGAGGTCAGTTCAGAGGCCTGTGAGTGGCAATTAAAACTGATAAAGTGTAACAGAGTAGCAAGTCTGATCTTACACAGGGGAAGGGCAGGGAGGTGGACAATGAGTATATACCACACTCTGGGTAAAACACTTTATCTGTGTTCTCTCTCACTTTTTCCTTATATCAACTCTATGATTTAATGTTAGGGGAACTAAAGGTCAGAAAGGGTAACATAAATCGACCAACTTGCACATCTAGAAAGTGGCTGAGCCAAGACTGAAAATCACCCAGGTGTGACTCATAACTTTATGTTCTTCCCCTGTATCATGTCCTCCTATAATACATGAGACTCTTCCCTGACCCCCAACCCCCACTCTGCTGTCCTTTGAATTAATCCATCAGCTCACCCCAAGAAGTATCAGCCAGCTATCCAAACCGGACTCAAAGGAAAAAGGAAGATTCACCTGATAGCCCTAAGGAAGCAGCAGAATGGGCATAGCACCAACACCACCATGCACTAGACATTTCCAATATCCTCTGCAGAGAGAAATGAAGGGAACACATAGGAAAAGTTTCTAATCATAAAGGATAGGTAATTTATACAAAATTTACACAGAGAAGCACAAAAATCTGATAGCTGTATATAATATTGGCTCATTCAGAAGTTGAGACATCAAGTCCCAGAAAAGTGTTGAAAATCATTTTCAGGTTCTGAGCTTTAAATGCTGGAAACTCCTATTCTTCACTCCTAGAATAAGGTTTATATGATAAGCCCAATGTTTACTGGAAGAGCAAAATATGTTATAAGCAAATAGAGTTGGCTGAGTCATATGTATTTTCATCTGAAAATGAGTTATAGATAGGACAGCTAGATATTTTCAATGAAAACAGCAACAAGTTCCTATGCAACTGAAATCTTTGAGACTCTTCTAAGAAATTTCTGCACACCATTTATTACTGATGAAATTGATCTATGTTATCAGTGATGATTAATCCTACCCTACTAATATTACTAACACAATGAAGAGCCCTGGTCACACATTTCTCATCACCTCATGAGTTTTTTCAAGTGGTATCCAAATTGTGACTATGTCACTAGCTATAATTTCAGGTAAAAACCTCTCTGCTGTAGTCTTCCCAGGTATTAAATGAAGGAATTAGACAAGAAGATTTCTAAAGTTCCTGTTTCTTAGGTACTCTTCCAGTTCTGGAAAGTTCTAGTTCTATTTTTCATAAAAATACCAGCTGCCTAAAATTGAAAACAAAACAAAGTTGTCCACAATACAAATGTGTTTGACATTTCTAATTGTTCTATTTCAGTTAACAGTCCAGTAATTTTAAAACCTATGAATTTTTTTTTAGCTTATTCTCTCCCTTGTCTTCTATTTTTAATGGGATTCTTCTCCTGATCCTGATATTCTACTTTCCCACTATCTCTTGTTTGTGTTCTTTCAAATCCATCTTCACAGCCTGAGACAGAAGCTCCCTCTTTAACTAGTGGAAAATTATTATAATAAGTACTTTTCAGATTTGGTATTATAAAATGAGTTTTGGTATTATAACAAGGGATGTGGTAGCTTTGAATAGATCCTCTCTCTCATTACACAATCACTTGGGCTGTGCTGGACATCAACAGAGCAGAAGTATATTGGGTTGGACTGAGATGGGTGTCCCGAACAGATAAATCAGTTTTCCATATGTAAATGAATTTAGAGTTGCCAGCCATATCCATGAACTTAGACTAACCTGATGGGAACAGGAAACACTGGACTGGAAACTGAATTTCAAAGAAGTAATATATTTCTATGGATACCCAAGAACATATCATATACTAGAGAAGAAATGCCAAAATGTATTTCTTCTCTTGATACTAAGAATGTATACATGAATTTTAGTGTGTGATCAAGAGGGAGATTAAGGGAAGAATGTGTATCATTCTCTTTTCATGGAGCCTAAGAAACAGAACCAAGATCTTTCAGTTTAGAACAATAGGCAAAACCAAAAGAGAGGGAAGTATTTGTACAACTGATGAGTTTATCTTTAATTAAAGAAAATTATACCTAGATTTCTTATATTAAATTCTCACAATTAGGTTTGCTAATTTTTTAAGGTTCCATATTTAATAGTACTGATATACAAAATTGGAATCATCCAAAACAAAAAGTGACAATTATTTAATTAAGGACTAGTTACACAGAAACACTTTTTAATAAAAATAAATTTGTAGATAACATTGAACCAAATATAGTAAGGACAGAAACAATTAAACTTAAGGAAAGCTTATGACCCCTAATCACTCACAGAAGCACCTTTGTAGATAGCAGGTAATAATACAAATCTTATGAGATGTGAGAGAGGTCTGTGACTCACCTCATATTACGTCAGAGGTACAAAAGACCCACAGCACACATGACAAGAGTACACACATAAAATACTACTTGGATATAATATTCTTAGCAATATTCCCAAGTAGAATTTTGGTACTCAGTCCAGCATGGCAAAGACAAATCAGTACTAGAGCAAGCAACAGTGGCTTTTAGAATAGGGGACACTGACAAGCAAAATCATCTGATGATCCTAAAATTATTAAAGACGTTCTGGACTACAACTGGGGGCACAGCTCTGGCTCTCCAGAAAATTAAAGAAATCTCATATGTTAATGAAAGCACCAAAGATATGGTGAGGACACACAAATTTTAAAGCCAATAATGACAACTACCATTTATTTAAGGCTTATTATGCCTCAAGCATTGTACCAAGCACCTGACATCCAGGACCTCATTTAACTCTCATAGTAAACCAATGAGACTGCTAGTACTCTCCCCACTTTGCAGATGAGCGGGGGGCTGGGGGTGGGGGGTGAGGTAAGAGAGGTCAAATAACTTTCTCAATATCAGCCAACTGGTTAGCAGAAGAGATGACAGCTCTGACATCAAAGTCAATTTTCTTAGGCACTACACCACACACCACCATATAGTACTTGATCTCAGGATTCCCAGTCCAAAGGGATAGAAGTTCAGTTATTAAACTCTGAGAAGTCAAAGGGAAAATTAAGTCAATAAACTCCTGCTTATCCAGAAATGAAAGAGTTCAGGAGATCTGATGTTTACAAATACTACACTTGATTTTCATAAGATAGTAACAAATGACAAACAAACAGATATCTTGAATTTGGGAAGAAATAAACTTGAGCTGTATCAAATATGCCAAAGGAAAGAGCAAAATTTCTAGAAAACTGGGTCAATATAACAAACCACAGGAGGTTCTAGATGATGATATTGAGGTGAGAGAGGACATTTTCTGCTGGTCAGCTCTATCTAAATAACCCACCAACATCTCAGACGCAATATGTAACTCCATGAATCTGCCATCTTTAGCTAAGTAAATGTATTTCTCAGTTCCAACAGAACAGCTATTCTCCTAGTCACTATGGTCTTCAAGATCATCCCTGACCACTCCTACATCCAGTAAGCTGCCCCACCAACTTGTCAGGTCTACATCCGGCATGATTATGTGCATTTCCTTTTTTCATCCATAAGCCACTTTCCTTGTTCAAGTCTTCAATAATCTATTTTAGCAGTTTTTTAACTTGTTTCTCTGCTTTCTATTGCCTATCCCACTGATATTCACATGTCAATTCCAAATTCCCCATTTTATAATCTAGACATGGCTCCTAAATGATTACAGGCTAAAGTTCAAATTCCTTGACCTTAATTCCCATTTCCAACCTCTTCACCCAGTTAAGACAAACATAGTTACTTTCTTCTAGGTTCCAGTTATTCTCTTCTGTGGCAGTGATCATTCACTGTCACAAACCTGGGTGTAGCTACTCTCTTCATCACATGCTTTTGTAGTCATTCTATCTCACCTTTCCATCATAGCAAGAAATAACATGATTAATCAAGTAGCATATTGGAGTCAGACAGTTTGGGTAGCTATACAATTTCAGGCAAGTTTAACCTTCTGAACCTCACTTTTCTTGACTGCAAAATGAACATAATAGTACCTAGCTTGTGGGGGGTGGGTAAAGGTTAGAAATAATACACATAAAGTTTATGCTCAGAAAGTGAAGTGAAAGTCACTCAGTCATGTCCAACTCTTTGTGACCCCATGGACTATACAGTCCATGGAATTCTCCTGGCCAGAATACTGGATTGGGTAGCCTTTCCCTTCTCCAGAGGATCTTCCCATCCCAGGGATCAAACCCAGGTCTCCTGCATTTCAAGTAGATTCTCTACCAAGTGAGCCACAAGGGAAGACCAAGAATACTGGAGTGGGTAGCCTATCCCTTCTGCAGCGGATCTTCCCAACCCAGGAATTGAACTGGGGTCTCCTGTATTGCAGGTGGATTCTTTACCAGCTGAGTTATCAGGGAAGTCCATGATCAGGAAAGGCACTTGATAAATGATGCTCTTATACTATGCCCAAAGCTTAGTCAGTCTTTACAGCTCCACTCAAATGAGATAGAAAGTACTGTTTTTTTCTACCTTATACTTGGAGTCACCTGACTATGCCTATCATTTCCATAAAATTCTTACAACTGAAGACCTTGTTTTATATATCTTTACATCCCAGAATATCTTGCATTTACCATACAAGCTTTTTTTCTTTTGTTATTAAAAATCATAATTTATTGATTTCCAGAGAACATGCCCTTCCAATATCCAGATATTTGCTTCTCACATTGAGGATTCTAGTTTCTGGAGTTAAGCTGCTTGGAAGGATGCAGTAATAAATAGAATATTGCTTGGTGATTGCAGAATCACAGCAAAGGGGGTTGGATTCATAGGGATGATATTTTAATAATGCCATGGTGAATGTTCTCTCCTCTTCAAGAGGGCATAGTTCTATTATGACTCATCTTCTAGATTCAACATCTCTTTTCCTTTTCTTCTGATTCTTGAACCTTATGTTTCCATGTATTGTATATTTCATGCAGATTGCAGCTCTTCTGTTAACATATTCTTTTGTTAAGCCATCACTGTCTTTTATAGTCAATCATATTTTCCTATAGTTAAGTGTCCAGTAAGACTGGCTGAACCTGAGAGCTCTTAAAGACTCTCAACCGCCTACTTCCAGACATGTTTCAAGAGGGAGTTTGTCCACAGATGACTACCATTTTTTTGAGCCTATAATATACTAGGCTCATTAACCCTTTTAGTTTGCAGACTATGTATTATTATACCCATTTTGAAGCTATGCAAATAACTAGATTTTAATAAATGATGGGTGAACAGTAGCATGAATAAAATCTCAAAGAATTATATTACTGTTAAGTATATTTTATTGTATCCAATTACTCTAAAACATATTTTTAAAGATTTTCCTATAGAATAAACTTTTTTATCTGGAATTTCTTTGGAAATAGGCCATTCTGGGTGAGAGATTATTCCAGTAGCTTCTTGTTGAATGGTACATTCCAAATTGTTTATTTTTTTAATGGCAAGGTTTCCGAAACAACTCCAATATTCTTTAAAAGAACACTGAACAACTAAAGTGACTTCTGTAGCATCTCACCATTCCACACACCAGCAAGAAATGTATATATTTTATAGGTGCCATACAGATGTGGACAGCAGCACAGGCGTCTTTCCTTCTTGCCTACGTCCACAGCTACATTACTGCATTTGGCTGTTGTCATGTGGATTGACAAGATACAAAACAGTCCCTATCTTTATTTGAATTAGCAGTAAACTTCAGATCCTCAAGTATTCTATAAAATTACTAGGGTTTTCAGAATTTTTGTCCCCACTCCCTTACTTTTGAGCTTGGAGTCATATTGAATAGGCAAAAACTTTTCTAAAATCCTGTCAACAGAAAATCACAATGGCGATAATGGTAAAAGTAATAAAATCACTAACATTTATGTAACACTGATTATGTCGCAGTCACTGAGCTCAGTCAGCATATGGTAGCAAGTAGCTCACTCTTCATAATAAGACTAAGACACAGGTATTATTTCAATTTCCATTTTACAGACGGGAAAACTGAAGCTCTGGGAGGCAAGATAATTTACTTTAGGCTGAATGGTGGTGAAAAGTGGTATAAGCCAAACTAGAATCCTTGTACACCACACTGCTGACTCCCATCATTAATTCAGCACTCCCCAGAATGGAATGATTTGAATAAGTGATTTTAGAAAGAAAACCAAAGTTTGATTCTTAAAAAACAAAAGTAATTCACTTGAAATCTATCTAAAGATTCACACAGCCCTCCTATAATAAACAGAGTATATAACACATTTGTTCTTGCCTTGACAGCTTTGTGCTAATAATGATCATTCACTGTGCTATGGAAAGCTTTTTGTTGCTGTTGAGTTGCTAAGTCTTGTCTGACTCTTGGCAACCCCATGGACTGTAGCCCACTAGGCTCCTCGGTCCACAGGATTCTCTGGGCAAGAATACTGGAGAGGGCTGCCAATTCCTCTTCCAGATGGAAAGCTTAGAGATGCCCTTTAAGCCTAAAGAGGAAAAGAGAGTCTAAGTAGACCTTTCACTGAATTCCCCTCAACTGTTTTGAGTTCATTGCATGATATTCATCCCTATTTTGCAGAAGCCCTGCTCCATGACTCCCTTTGAGTTGATGATGCAGTCCCTGAGAATATTCTTGCGTTTTTAGTTATTTCTCTCTCCTGTGATCTGTGACCTTTGCTTCTGACCTCCTAAATCTCTTAGGACAGGACTAGGAGAAAGTAAAAAATGTACATCAAATCTCTGATGTAAAACCATGTCAAATGTTCTCTATACTTGAGGAAAACAGAGGTAAATCATCCTATAATCAAAGGACAAGCTTTTTTTTTGTTGCTGCTGAATTGAGAGTGCTTTTTTTGGTGACGTTATTGTTATTAGCTAAAGTTCAAGACAAAAGAAATCTGTGATAATTAGGCATGAACATGGATAGTAATTTCATTAAAATGTACACTTTAAATAAGCAAGCATGTCCTATCAACATCAAACCAACAGAGGCATATATATACATATATATATATATATGCGCAGAAATCAAACTTTCTTCTCTTAAGGAGAGTAAGAGGAAGATGGTTACAATACAATGAAGCATGAAATATTTGCATTAGATATAAAGGAGATTTCTTGACAGTGAGTGGTATTGAACACTGGAGTGATTTATCAAACTTTTAGTACACTGATTCTATTAAAAAATGTTTTAATGACTTTCAAAGGAAACACATTTTTGCATTCATTTTGGAGAGCCAAAATAATTGTAAGCAAATATGGATTATGTTTAAATTTCTAAAAGCAAAACTTTTCTTCTACTTCAGAACTAGATTAATATTCAAGAAGATAATACCCACGTCATTATTTCACAGAGCAAAGGCAATAGTTTTACTAATACATCTAATACTAATATTTTCTTAAAATATCTGAGAAATATGACCCACATGTGGTAAGATGATTAAGGTGTTTCCTGGCAAACTCTTGACTACAGAAAGCAGAAAGTTTTCAGTGGGGAGCCATGGGGGCTGCCTTCTGTCCCATCAATCCACAAATTCTCAAATTACAGATCTGCTGTTGTTTTCTGACACATCTGCTTTGCAATGTAAAATAGTGTTTTCTTTAATAAGAATTCTTCTAAAGCCCTTAGGCTCCTCGCCTTTGTTTGCACAGCCTGAGAGTTTTCATTTAAAGTTTTCACACTGTTTTTAAAATTCTCCATTTTTTCTTTCTAAAATAGGCAAAGTCCATAAACCTCTGTTTTGGTTTCACATTTTAGCTGCATGGGAAAAGGGGGAGAGAAATGTGCAGAGAAATTCTTAGTTTCAATAAATGAGATTATTCCAAATGACCAACACTGTCCTCCTCCCTTGTTTGCTGTCAAAAATACAAGGAGGAAAGCAGAGGTGCTTTTCATATAACCCATCTTCCAAACGGGAAGCCACTCAAGTATTCTTGCCTGGGAAATCCCATGGACAGGGAAGCTGACAGGCTTCAGTCCATGGGGTCGCAAAAGAGTCCGACACGACAGCAACTGAACAACAGCTCAGAAACTAAAAGCTATGAAATGAGAAATCTCACAGGTAAAATCCACTCTTGTCTATGGTAACTCTGACAACCCAGTATTTTGTAAAACAGAAATATGTAAATAGTGAACTGCTCACAGAAACAAAATTTTGTCCTAATAATCACAGTGAGGTTGATATTTATATTCTTTGTGTTGAAACAGATAAGCAAATATTTCTCAATCCAAAGTATATGTGCTTCAATTATTTCCAAGTCCAAACTTCAATCCTAAGGATATAGTATCTGTTCATCCCCTCATTAAAAAATAAATAAATGATTTTTTTAAGGTCACCACTGGAAACATACATTTGATCTCTTTACATTAATTATGTATCACCATAACAAAAAACTTAAACCCATTTTTCGCATTGTAACAGGATAGAGAAGGCAGGCAAATGACAAATACATACAAGCATCCAGCCTTGAGAGCCTGAGCATTTATCTCTCTTCACCTTTAATCCAACTGAATGGCATTTGAAGTAGATGGTATCTACCGTGAAGCTCCCTGATGGAATTTCTTGGAAAAACAAGATCTTTTTTGAGGATAAGGGATGCCACTTTGTAATTCACTGTATTTCTACAATTCATTCTCATGGTCCAATTTGTTGGGGGTGGGGATGATCTAGTTACATAAAAATCATGGCTACCCCCTCAGGGTCAAATCCTACAGGAGAGACAGATGGAAGAAAAGTCTGATGCTGTGCAGATGTGGTCAACCCCATCCTTAACATCTAATATGAAAGACTGCCCCTGTAAGACAGGTGTCATGCTATAATCTAGCTTATAAGAAAAGAGAGTTTGGATAAATGGCAAGATACCTAGATATTTTTTTAAGAAAAGAGTTTTCTTAGATATGAAATAATGGTATGAGCCTCTAGCTGTTTCTATGACGTATTCTTCCTAGTCTGCTTCTTTTGGTAAAATTTCAACCTGACTATGAGAATTCTTTCTGAAAATTATTCATTCGTCCTCAAGTCAGGAAAAGTATGATGTCCTTTTCAAAAGCAATGAGTTAGACTTGGGTTGGGGTTCTCTCCTAAGCCCACTGGATAGAAAGTGATAGGGCCCGATTCACACTTCCGGCCCCACAGACAGTTCTCCATTAGGACACTCAATAAATATTTTTGCTTTAAAAATTGATCATTCCTTTTCAGGTGTCCTCTTTTTTCAAAACTTCAATCTTTTAAAAGTCTGATTTCTAAGACCTTGAATCCCTTCTTTCATAACATTACCATGACATGATCTCTTTCATTCAACATGCTATCAGTTCTCTTATATAATCATTTGTTCTTCACTAGTAAGACCCTGAAGCTGGGAAAGACTGAAGGCAGGAGGAGAAGGGGATGACAGAGGATAAGATGGTTGGATAGCATCACCAATTCGATGGACATGACTTTGAGCAAGCTCTGGGAGTTGGTGATAGACAGAGAAGCCTGGAGTGCTGCAGTCCATGGGGTTGCAAAGAGTCGGACACAACTGAGAGACTGAATTGAACTGAGTCAACCCTAGTCCTGGAGGAAGGCATGGCAACCCACTCCAGTACTGTTACAAAAAAGCCTGGTGGGCTACAGTTCATGGGGTCCCAAAGAGTCAGACACAACTGAGTGACTAAGCATAGCACGTCAATCCCAGGGGTTCAGTGGTAAAGTATCCACCTGCCATTTCAGGAGATGGGGCAAGGGCTGCACATTCAATGCTTGGGTCAGGAAGATCCCCTGGAGAAGGAAATGGCAAAGTACTCCAGTACTCTTGCCTGGAATATCCCATAGACAGAGGATCCTGGAGGGCTACAGTCCGTGGGGTCACAAAAGAGTTGGACACAATTTAGCAACTAAACAACAATAAGCCAAAGCCAATCCAGGCCAAAACCTCTCTTTTGAGGACAGGTAGTATTAAAAAAAAAAAAAAAAAACTGTTAAGAGGTTGGGTTTCAAAACAAGGTAATAAATATGTTTGATTTCTGGCTATACTTTTACTATTTGTATGAGTGCAGGCAAAAAGTTACTTATATTCTTTATGGCTGGCTTTCTTCAACTATAAATGGAATTATTTTTTAGAATTGTTGGGAGAATATTATGCTAAGATATGCATAATATACTTAGCATAATGTCGGACTAAATTAAGACAGGAAGGTTAGCTGTTAGGGTTAGCTCTACCTTCTGAAGATGACGTTGTCAGAAAGCAAGTTGCAGAGTCCTCAGATGTTCTGATTTTATAAGACTGAGACTTGCACAAAGGCCTGGATATGTAAAATTCTCTAGTTCTACTAGGCTTTGCTTTTATGATAGCTACATGATATACAGTAGGAAAATATTGGTTTTCTTTAGCCAGTATCCAGCTCAGTAAGCTGCAGAACTGCTCCATTTTTTTCCCCTCTCTATCACACATCCTCAGCACCATGGAGTTCTATGTGAAATCTGCCTTCTTGAAATGCACAGTAGATTCCCCTGGTGATGCAGTCATAAAGAATCTTCCTGCCAATGCAGGGGACATGGGTTCAATCCCTGATGCCACATGCCAAGGAGACTAAGCCTGTAGACCACAGCTACTGTAGTCTGCAAGCTCTAGGGCTCACGAGCCACAACTACTGAAGCCCGTGAGCCTAGAGACTGTGCTCTGCAACAAGAGAATTCACCACAATGAGAAGCCCACACATGGCAACAAAGAGCAGCCCCCATTTTTCACAATAAAATGTGATAGAGAAGGCAAGCAAGTGACAAATACCTACAAGCATCCAGCCTTGAGAGCCTGAGCATTTATCTCTCTTTGCGTTTAATCCAACTGAATGGTAAAGTAGATGATATCCACTGTTAAGAGAAAGACTTCATGCAGAAACAAGGACCAAAAATATAATAAACAAATAAATAATAAAAAAAGAAATGCAAAGTAAAAATTCCTTAATTTTCAATCTAACCTATATGCTTTAACAGGCCATGAGGGTGGAGCCCTCATGAATGAGATTAGTGCCCTTATGCAAAGAACCACAGAGAGCTCCCTTGCCCTTTGCATCATGTGAGAACACAGCAGGAAGACAGCCATCTATGAAATCAGAAAGCAGGCCTTCACAAGACATCAAATCTGCCAGTGCCTTGATCTTGGACGTCCCAGTCTTCAGAAATGTGAGAAATAAATTTTTGTTGTTTACTAGCCACCCAATCTATGGTATTTTGTTAGAGCAGACCAAAAGGACTAAGACATGGTATTAATATGACAAAATCAGTTTTGTTGACTACTGATCATCTGGCAGGCTTTGACGCCTTCAGTTTCAAGGAAGCCAATATAAACACCCTAACAGCAAAGGGTGCTGAACAGAATTGGTGCATGACAAGGCTTCAGTTAGAAAGATCCAAAAAGAAGTAGCTTATTGAAATGTTTCCCACTCACTTAAGCTTACAGACACTGCAACTGCATACAAAAGGGTCAGACGTTTATTATCTTCCTTTAGGTGAATATGGCTCATGTACATCCTAGAGTAAGACATGACATTTAGCTTCATTTGCTGTCATTTATAATTTCTGCCAAAAGTAGGTTATGAATTTCCCTATATTTTTAAAGAGAATTTACTGGTTACCACTTAACCTTTCTTAATAAATCACAGTCATCCATTAGACGTACAAGCTGTACAACCATGGAGAAATGTCTGCAGGGGTCTTCAGCGTGCAGAGTTGCCTGCCCTGCCCTACACTGTCTCCAGGCTGCTATGCTTTTTCACTTCTCATATATTTTTTTTAAATAGTTTATCTCTCTCCTCCCTTGTTGTCAAGCTGTCAGTCAGCTGTCACTTTTTACTGCTGTCAGTGAGCCTGCCTTTATCGCACCCCCAATTTGATGCTGTTAATCTGCTGTCAGCTGAAAAATCAGATAATCAAGACCTCTGAAACTGCATTTACAATAAGTGATGGGCTGAACACTGGATGGAGGTTTTGAGACAGGAGTTCCAGTTTCAGTTCCAGTTCCTCTCTCTCTCTAGCTGTGTGATTACCAGAAGACACTAAACTTCTCTGAGCCCTGGTGCCTTCATTTTTAAAATAAGCAGGGCCTGAATCTGAGAGAGAGAGAGAGAGAGAAAGAGAGACATGGAGACAGAAAGAAAAAGAGATCTCACTTAGACTTGAAGTCTGTTTCTCTGGCTACCAAAAAAATTATGAAACTTTTTTTTTGTGAGTTAACAGAATGCAGGGTGGGGTACCACTGTCCCTTTAATTGTCAAATTCAAGGATAGCTTTAGTCATCACTTTATTTAATCTCACTCCTCTGAATTAACTACTGCTCATCTCCTTAAAGGGATTCCCAGGTGGCTCAGTGGTAAAGAATCCACCTGCCAAGGCAGGAGACATAGGAGATGTGCGTTCGATCCCTAGGTCAGGAAAATCCCCTGGAAAAGGAAATGGCAACCTACTCCAGTATTCTTGACAGGATAATCCCATGGACAGAGGAGCCTGGCTGGTACAGTCCATTGGGATTGCAAACAGTCGGACATGACTGAGTATGCATTTAAGCCCAAGCCATCTCCTTAACACTCTCTTCCCTTTGTCCCACAGGATAATTCTCTCGTTGATGACCTTCTGACTCTAACTTTTTCTTCTCTTTTCAATCCTGGGCTCTTCCTCCACTAATCCCTTAAGTTTCAAGAGTGCTAAAGGCCAGTCCAAAGCTAAAGATCAGAGTCACATTGAGAAATCAGCAACAAGCCTGAGAAGCAGAACCTGCATCCTAGGAGCCACCGTGAAGACCGTCATGTGTGCCCCATGCTGCTGATGTGTGATATCAGACGAGGACTGAGAACTGACCACATGCACGGAAGTCCTCAGTGACCTTGACAGAAACAGTTTCAGTGGAGCAGCTTTAAGAGAGAACAGTGGGAATGAAATTGGGAAAAAAATGGTTTTTTTAGATGTTTTGCTATTAAGAGAGAGAAAAAAAAGGTTTTTTTAGAGGTTTTGCTATTAAGAGAAAGAGAGAAAGGAGGCAGTAGCAAAGGAAGAAATGGAATAGAGAGAGAATGTTTTTAAGATGTAAAACAAATAGCATTTTTGTATGTTAACAGGAACCATCCAGAAAAGAGGAAAATGGATGATGCAGATCAGAGAAAAAAAATTACTAGAAAAGTAATTTTTTTTTTTCTCTAAATGTTGTCTTTTTTTTTTTTTTCCTTTTTTTTTTTTTTTTTTTTTTGTCATACATTGATATGAATCAGCCATAGATTTACACTTATTCCCCATCCCGATCCCCCCTCCCACCTCCCTCTCCCCCCGATTCCTCTGGGTCTTCCCAGTGTACCAGGCCCGAGCACTTGTCTCATGCATCCCACCTGGGCTGGTGATCTGTTTCACCATATAGAAAAGTAATTTTTAAGTAAGCAAGGAGGATGGACTCCCTCAAAGAAGTGGAGATGGACCTTAGACAGAAGCAAGGTCAGTCCATCCATAGTTATAGGTGTGAAGATTAAAAAAAAAAAAAAATGCACCCAGAAGCACATAATTGGGTAAATGTGATGGTGGCAATGTAAACATATTCTCTTCTGATTGCTTCTATTTTTTTCAGTCATTATCTGAGAAGGAAGTCTGAAGATTTGGTATTAAAAGCTTACTAATTTGGTATTAAAAGGAAAATGTATGAATAGTTATCTATAAGAGGGGAAGCATGGTATACTCGCCATCCAGCTTGAAGTGTCCATCTAGATTTAGGGGTCATGAATTTAGAGTGGGCTAGTAAGTATGGCTGGAGGTTTTTCTCCTAATCAAAGAAAAAAGAAAAGATGCAAAAGTTTTGAGAGTATACACAAGAAAGGAGGTACAGTGATAGAATATGGAAGTTCAACTGGAAAAAGAAGGAGCAAAATTAGGACGAGAAGAATGAAAGTGATGAGCTGGTTCCTTACCATCAGTGGACAGTTGCTTCTGGTAAGGACAAAAGGCTGCTTAAATCAGGGTGAGAAGAAGAATATACAAAGGAATTTCTTTATTTATATTAGACTGTTCCTTTGGCAGAATACTTCTCTGCTATCACATGTTAAGAGAGGGAGAAAGGGAAGACAATCCTCTTTATTCAGGTTGCAATAAATGTGCTAGGTTATAAAACAACGGGGATGAAGGAGTTAATAAGATGAATTAATCTTTATTAAGGGCTTCCCAGGTGGTGCTAATGGTAAAGTATCTGCCTGCTAATGCAGGAGACAGAAGAGACATGGGTTTGATCCCTGGGTCGTGAAGATGCCCTGGAGGAGGAAAAGGCACCCCACTCCAGTCTTCTTGCTGGGAGAACCCTGTGGACAGAGGTCCAAGGAGGCAGGCCATGGTCCATAGGGTTGCAAAGAGTCAGACACAAATGAGCGTCTGAGCCACATCCCACACAATCTTTATTAAGGTTCTGTTATGTGCCAGGCTGGACGTCTGGCACACAGCATTTCATTTAATTGCTACATCACGCCTATGAGGTGATAAGGTAAATATAATCATAACCTAAACTCAAGGTCATTACACTTGCATGGGTTACAGAGCTAGTAGTGAAAGTCAAAGTGTGAGTTGCTCAGCTGTGTTCAACTCTTTGTTGAACCCACAGACTGCTCCAGGTTCCTCTGTCCATGGGATTTCCCAGGCAAAAACAGTGGAGTAGGCTGCCATTTCCTTCTCTAGGGTATCTTCCTGACCCACGGATTGAACCCAGGTCTCCTGCATTACAGGCAGATTCTTTACTTTCTGAACCATCAGGGGTGGTCAAGTCTCAAATATGTGCATGCCTAGCTATGGTATTTAAGAGCTTTCTCTTCCCAAAATGTTTTAATACATATAATGAAATATTTTCAAGTGAATATTCTTCCTTGCTACAATTTTTCTGGCCTTTGAGAATAAGGTAAGGGTAAGGGAGGCATCAGGTAACAGCAGGTACTATAAGCTCAATATTGGATTTCAAGCTCAATGTTGAATGTTCTGAGTTTGAACAATTATCAACTTTAGAAGTCCTCATATACTTTGCTGAAATATGGCTTTTTCCCTTCCCTGATTATTACCCCTTATATTATATATTATTATAGCACATTATATTAATCATTTAAGTGTATATTCTGTTTTGTTTAAAAATTAAATACATCCTTGCCATGAGTATAATATTTGCATAGAGAGAAAGTAGAAGCATTCAAAAGTTGTTTTATTTTTAATCACCTTGGTTATTTGCCTTTGGCATTACTAAATATTTTTCAACATCTCAACAAAATAATACTCTTTTTAAGACTGCAGGCATTAGAATGATTGTCATTCATGCAAATAATCACTTACTTACACTATATGAGTTTGGGTTGGATAAAGCAAATTACCATTTGAAAATAATTCAAATAACACTCTGGGCTAAGACCTTGCTTATGAATGTTATCTTGGCCACAATATTTCTTAACCTTCTTCCATTTAGCTAGATTTATTTATGGTAATATAGTCCAAATTAATAAACTATTCAACTGCCACAGGTGTATTAAACATAGGATGTTGTAGGACTATATCAGATGCAAATGAATTTTAAAAACATTATTTATTTGAAATTCTATAGAAATAAAAATTAAGATGTACTACAACTACCTATTCACTTAAAGATGTACATTTTAATAATATATTATTATATGAAAAACTTAAAAGAATGTCAAAAATAAAGTTAAAAAATATGACCCAAAGTATAAGCTATATTCTAGCTAATTATAGAGCTAAAGCATAACCACTGTATTTTTTAGAAGTTGACATTCTTTCATCACACATGAAAATTATGGATTACAAATACATACCATATATACATACATGTACATACATATAAAAATCAACTGTGATCTTAGTTTCACTTAGCTTTATAGTTTTCAAAAATGTAAATAGATCATTAAATATTTTTGACAAATGACCTGTACTAATAGGAAGATGAGAAACTAAACAGAAAATTGAATCAAAAGTCTCTGACAGTAATCAACAGTGTGAGTACAGCCGGTCTGCTTCCCTGGCCTTCTGTTTTCTGAACTCCAGAAAATCAGGATTAGGCAAGGTGGTCTAACAAACTTTATGACTCATAGCTTGATTTGGTATTAGGCAGAATTTTCTTCAGTGCAATATTAACTAGCAAGACTCAAATAAATCAGTATTAGGGGTGCGGAAGAGTGGGTGTCCCCACAGCAAAATCTGGGTGCACGGAGTCCAGAACACAGACCCGAATGCCGACCTCCTACACCGCAGGCATGGACAATAAATTGCTTCCTGCCTTCACTTCAAGCATGGGGAAGAAACAGCTGTCCCTGAGCTTTTTTTAAGGACACAGTCAGTTACAAAACAGCAGCATCCCCAGCTAGTATGAGTCCGACTGAAGTAAAGTTTCTATTCACAAGGGGGATATATTCCTGGTGGCAGTAAAAACAATTTTGCTAGGTTTAATCAAAAGTGAAAAGGAATTCTAGAATGTTCCCTTTGAGCCACATCATCCATTGCTAATTCAGGGTGGGCCCAGTGATAAGGGTAATAAAAATATCCTTAGTGACTGAGAAAAAGAAATAGCAATTAAATGCATTTCAACCCAATATAAAATACCAAATTCTTTACTAAAATAATGTAAATAAAAAAAAATGGGAGAAGCAAAAAATAGAAAAAACAGCATGGGGAATGAAAGTAATCTAAGCAGTAAAATTTAACACTGACTTACTTAGGAGTTACTATTATACATATAAACCACTGGGAATAAGTTGAATATAAGGTTGAGACGTGCTTGACAATGACTTCTGAATCAAAACAACAAATGAAGAAACAACAGTCAGTGTTAAAAGTCAAAGCACGTTTCTTTGGCAAACAAATATAAGAGAAAAGAAAGGAAGAACTTAGAATTAACCATTCAGTGATAGGTTGGACATATGATTTATAAATCACAGCAAGGTGAAATAGTACTCAATTCTCTAACCATGCTTATGTGAAAAAGCTAAAACTGGCAAGAATAGCACCTATTTTTATACATTTGGGGAATAATTTATGACACAATATTGAAAATAGAGTCACACTGACCTGCTCACGTCAGGAAACCTGATGGGAAAGTAAATAACTTGGCACTTGGGTCTGATGATGCTTTCCAGATCCTTGGGTCTGTGATCAGGAATCAACTTCATGAATTTTCCAATAGAAGTGAGAAATGACTCCATATTAAAAACTGAGTTGAATACCACCACATCAGCCACCAGGCTGCAAACGGAAAGGATAAATGCATATGGTGAGCCCACATTCATTCAGTTCTTTTTATAACTTCTTTTATAAAGAAGCTTAAAGACTTCTTTATTAATCACAGTTTTTGCTGAACCTTGGGTTTGCAAAGAACTCTTCACTTCCCAGTTTTTATCAAAATGATCCTAACAGATAAGTTACTTTCATTAGCCTTATATCAAGGAAAGTTAGATGGCTGGCATCAGAGAGGAAAGGCAAGAGAGGAATTCAGTGATTTAATGGGATTCTATGAGGCTTCAGGGCTCTTCTGGTTCCTTAGACAGTAAAGAATCTGCCTGCAATGCAGGAGGCCTGGGTTTGATCCAGGAAGATCCCTGCAGAAGAGAATGGCTATCCACTCCAGTATTCTTGCCTTGAGAATTCCATGGACGGAGGAGCCTGGCAGGCTACATACCATGGGGTTGCAAAGAATCGGACATGACTGAGCCACTAACACTCTCACTTATGAGGCATCAAACCTAAGTATATTTTTCTGCAATGCCAGGAATTTTCTGTAGTATCACCAAGAACATGAGGACCTTTCTCTCTGTGGCCCAGTTACCCATGTTGAGTTTTTGTCAGTGATGTACTTTGATTTACACCACAGTATGGAGAACAAAAAATTTAGCATACTTTTCACTGCCTTTAAGGAGACTAATCCAGAAAAAGTTATTTCACACTAGAGCATACCTTCATAATATGTGGTGGTTAAAGTCTATCTCTCATTTTAACCTTTGTTTCAAGAAACTGTTAGGCTTTTGAAAGTTCTGAGACTACATACACAGAAAGGATTATATAAGTACTCTACAAGTAACTTATTCTATTATTCTATCAGACTTGGGGGAGTCAGAGCAATAGAGGAAACTGGTGAAAATGGACCCGGAAATCCGTACCACTAGGTCCTACCGATTACATAATATATTATAAAGGACCATAACACCATGAACCTTCAAAATTAAACAAAAGAAATATAATACTGGCTGTTGCTTTCGATGTAAATGCTGTGATCCTCTCCTTAACACTTTTTTTAAATTAAAAATTATCTATATAGTTATAAGGAAATGTAGAAACAAAATTTATGTATCATAAATATGTCAGTAGTTTCCAAATTTGCATATAACATTTTTTTGGAAACCAATGAACACAAATGATAACCATGGGTGAACTGGATAAAACAGAAATATGTACTATGTTTCCCTTATGACTCAAAAAACCATTTTAATAAATCACTGTTTTGTTTTTTAAAATAGCCCTCACTGCTTTAAGCAATGAGCCCATGTCTCAGTGTCCCTGGGTCTCAACATGACGCATACAAATGCTTTGATAAGAAGGTGTAAGATCAAAGAGAAAATAGTTTTATTTCACTCTAAAATGAACATCAAGAAAACTGAAAAGAAGACACGTAAGTCCACAAGACTGCAAAACACAAATGAATAAATAGAGTTTACAGAGCAGGAATATCATAACAAATCCTAAGTTTAGTTTAATTTGCATTTACTGAGACAAAGTTCCTACTATCAGTCCATAGTGGAATGAAAAACCAACAAAAGGAATGTTGACCAGCCATCCCTAACCACTCCCACCCCTGCAAAATTGTTTTCCCATACAAGCATTTTTTTGTTTTTTTAGTTGCAACCTAGTGCAAATTTGGGGTTAGCAGTGATTACAACATGGATAACACAAGAGAATGTCACAGAAGTGCTGACTACACTGAGCAATAAGGAAGCCAATATAATAATATACCAAAAGTTGAAGGATGTTTCACAGCTAGTCTGTTTTCACTATATGTCACATATTGTAATAGCGACCCACAGGTCATAATATATAGTTACAACAAGTGTTCATGAGTCAGAGGGTTAGTGAAACCTCTATTTAAGGTGAGTGCTTATGTCAGTCATCTCTGAAGTCTTTAACTGCCACACAGTCAAGAAAGAAATCTGACAGGGCCAACAAAAGCAGAAGTCAGCAAGAAAACTAAAGAAACATTTCAGGAAGCTGGAGTCATACTTTTCAAAGAGAATCTGAACTGGACTGCTTTCTGACATTCTTATTTTTCCTCTGGACGACTGCAAACCACTGCTTTCTCATTAAGAGTCCCAGCGACGATCAAGTCCATTTCTTTCTCTCCAAGTTCATCTACCAGTTTACCCTCTTGAGAAGAGCAATGCTCAAAAATCATGTATAAGATTTTATGGTCTCACTCCCTTTGAGCAAAAACAATCTTTTCTAAAACAGAGAGATGCAGGGTAGTGAGTTAAATTTTTTTTTTTTTTTTTTTTGCTATTTGCCCTCAAAGGGCATGCAACTCAACTACATATATTCTTAAAAACCCAGTCTTTGCCAAATTAAAGAACCAAGATAGTTTATAGAAATATTCTTTTTCATGCATTTCCTCTCTGATATGAGTGGGTGTAACTTCCATTAACTTTAAAGCCATCCATAAAGGGAAAAACAGACTTAATTTTTTTCCCCAGTTATTTCTCAGGGGTAATAAACACACACTATCTGAGGAAAAGAATGATGCTAATTCAAGAAACCAAAAGAATATTACAAATGTTTTCCATATTGATAAAGTACAAAATGATTTCATTTTTGTTTTTAAAACATATTTTCCCTCTCTGTTTCAATATAAAATAAAGTATTTTAATTTTATTACGAAATTTAAAAACGGTTGCTTTTTTTTACGAGACATTTGACGGGAAGCAGCTCTACTCTATTTTGATAGCACTGCTACTTCACAATTGAAGCAGCTTGTAAAAATGATTGCAGGAAAACATTTACAAAATGCTCAAAACACAGAAGTAGCTCAAAACCAGCTAGCTGTTTTTCTATGTCAACGAAACTATGGAATACACTAGCAAAAGAGCTGGGTGTCTGTTTAAGCACATCATGAACCCCAAAGGCTAATAACTGTTTAAAATGGTGAGTAAACTGTACCCAATCACTGCCAAACTGACTCCATTTGACTGTTGCAGTTATGTCGATGGGATCCAATAGCAAAGCTGTTTCAGAGTCATTATTAACTTCTTTCATTAACTAAGTTTCAAGAGATACACTTTGTTGAAGTAACAAAAGAGAAGGACCATCACCTTTGAAATGTCATGGTATTTTAAGGCTAGGCAATTTCAGAAGATTCAATGAGGGGAAGAAAAAAAAAAACCAAACATCACCTAAAGATTCATTTTCCATAGTTTTCTCTTACAAACAATAAGAATAAAAGAACAAAAACCTCTTGCTCTGTTATGCTTTAATTTTTGTTTACTCCTCTGTACATTTCTATTTTGATTTTGGCTAGATATATTGAAAGTAGCTGGTAAATAAAAGTTGAATAACTGCCTTTTCTAAAAGTACGTCTCACACAACAGATGATGGAATAAGGGGCTGAAGGAGGTCCCTGACAGCCCTTTGCTTCTATTTTGAGTGTTGTAGAAAAATACAGTTAAATAACTAGTTCAACATATAATCAGGTTGCTACACATACGTATTTTATAAAAAAACATTAGCTGTTCTCTTATATGTGTGTGTATATATATTGCAGAGGCACAAGTAATTCTTACCATGGAAGGTATATTTAAACATTTGCTCCTAATATAAGGTATTTTAAAAATGTGTGTACCATAGGTCTCTAGATTTAAAAGTTAACTATAAGGAAAAAGATGGCAAAGGACTAAATACAGTGGTACAATCTATACCTACCAGGAGAGAATTTGGTTGTATCCATATTGGAAATCCCTCTCCTGACATTTCTTGACAGGATACACCAATTGGTTCTCATGGAAGTACAGAATCTTTTTCAATTTCCCAAGGTCAGGTCGAAGGGCAGCCAGTTCTGTCAGGTTAAGCACTGAGCTTGCAAAGAGGATCCTAGGAAAGAAGGAAATTAGGGTTACCATCCTGAGCATACTTGAAGGGGCATTCTTCACCTTCTCTCCTCTCTACTCATCCTACCCCAAGGAAAACATATCCCCCATAGGGACACATCAAGAGTTAAGCCTAATACCATGTAGCAGCATTCTAAGTTTTGATCTCTTAAAAAGCAGCTGCTAAGAACTATAAAAGCCCTGAATCTCATTGGTCTTCTCAGCTCAGTTACTGAGAGATGCAAAAAAAAAAAAAAAAAAAGCTGGATGGATTTTATTGAAAAAGGCAAGAAAAGCTCTATCTGAAGGACAAATGGAACAAAGATAAGGCTGACTGGGGAATACTTTGCTTGCCAGTTTCATTACACTTTACTTCTTTATGCAACCAACTACTGAAATTCAATATATGAGCAGGAATGGCACATGTTCGTGTTATGACATAAACCCTTTTGATTTATGCAACAGACTTATCTAGTGAGGGAGGGCTTTTTCTCTTGGCATGTTTCTTACTGCCCCCCTTTTAAATATTCTGCAGTATCTGTGGGGTTGGTTTTATATTTTCTTCTTGATTACTGGACTGCTAATGGCACCAGATGTATAGCTTGTAATATCCCTTATATAAAACCTAAATTTAAAAAATGAAGAAAGGCCGGTTCCTTGTCTTTGCGGGGGAAAAAAGGGAAACTGAATGTCTACATACCCATGTTTATAAATGAAATGGTGTCTATTTACTCATTCATTCCACAAACATTTATTATAAATGTCTACTATGTACCAGGGTCAAGCCAGGAAGAAGAGAAAGGGTGAACAAGACAGCCCTCAGAATGAATGCTGTCTATAATAGTGACATGAACAAAATACTAAAGGACAGACAGACAACTGTCCGGGACAACCTGGAAATATTTCACTAACAAGCTGGCTAACACATGTGGACACAAAAGAGGGACAAATTGCGGTCCCTGAGCAGCTGGGGACATTTGGATGGCACGATTTTGACGAAACGCCACCTTTATAACATGATATAGAATCATTTAACCCTTACAGCTTTAATTCCCATTCTGAGAAAATGAGATTCAAGAAGGTTAAGAGTTTTTCCTAGAAATCTCACTGGTATAAAGTGGCAAAGCAGAGACTCCCGGTATTCTAAGCCCAAAGTACTGTTCATTACACCACGGATATGAATTCGTTGTGCACCACTTACATTGCAGATGCTTTTTATTGTACTTAATAAATACAAAATAGCATCCTTGTTATTACCATGATTACAACTACTATAAATTCTCCCTTGCTGACAAGCCAAATGGCTAACTTCAGGTGTTTATATGATCTGCAGCACTAGCCTTTCACATAAGAAGAATAATTACATAACAAGAGTATATATCATAAACAGGAATTCAAGTGTCTTCTTCATGGACTAAAAGAAGAACAGAAGACCCAAAAGTAGAGACATTTCTAAACTCACATTGCTGTATTAATGCTATGACTTATTGCTTTAAAGTAAAAACTCTTATCAAGAAGATGTATTTTTAATTGTCCATTTGTATTCAACTAAAGCAAATAGAAAATTTATATTCTGAAAATGTCCTCTATTTTGTCCAAAAATATTCCCAACACCATCAAGTATAAACTTTTCTAAAACTGGGACTGGGGACTTCCCTGATGATCCAGTGGTTAAGACTCTGTACCCAATGCAAAGGGAATGAGTTCGATTCCCAGTCAGGGAACTAAGATCCTGCATGTACATGGTGGAGCCAAAAAATAAAAATAAAATAGAGACTGAAAATTCTGAAATACAAAGATATTTGCTTATCTACAAATCTGATCTTTAGCAGAGAGAAAAATAAAATTTAATCTCAATCAATATTTTCCTTAAAAAAAAATAGATGGTGATTGGTAGAGTAAGTTATTGAGTAATATTTCCCCCTCCCTCTTTTCCTGCTCCCACCCTCAATATACACACTATTGCAAGCAATGACTCAATCATTGAGACCTAAGCAAACATGATGCCTTCACACACAAGGAAGAAAAATTCATTAACTACAGCTTCCATCTACTAATTACATGGAGAAGTAACTTCCATTAATTAATGGAGAAATTTGGTAGACATCAACTTACCAAGTGATCAAACTTAATGTGAACAATGGTAGATCAAAGGGATATCATGTATTTCCCAATACATGACAGAAAGACAGAGATAGCCAATTCCTGCCCCAAATATTTAATCTGAATTTGGTCATGAGGAAACAGCCAGCCAGTCTGCAAAATAAATGGGGTTGGAACTTCAAGAATGTCAAGGTCATAAAAGGAAAAAGAAAATCTAGAGTAAAGGGGAATAAAGAGATCCCCAAACAAAATGCAGAGTGTGATCCTTGATGGGATACTGAATGGGGTAAAAAACAACTATAAAAGATATAAGGACAATAGGGAAACTCTGAGTATTGGGTTGAAGACAAAATTGTAAAGTTTTATCAACCTTAAATTGAAGTGTAGTAATTTCACTGCTGTCATACAGGAGAATATCCTCGTTCTTAGGAGACATGTTGAATTATTTACATGTAAAGTATCATAATGTCTGCAGCTAATTCTTAAATGGTTTGGTCAAATGGTCACTAATAACAAATATTCAAATATTCATAGAAATGTTTATAATTGATTAAATAAATGGTATATTGTAACTCACTGATCTACCATTACCAATTTTTAAGTTATACATTTACAAAACTACAAATTTGGGAGGATATGCATTAGATGGCAGTAAGTAGAAGGGAAAAATATGTTACATTCCATGAATAATAAATGCCTCATATATGTATTTCTAGTCATAATCCAATTGTTCATTTGCTCCATGGGAATTATCCTCAGGGTGGAACATCTGTAGCAAATGTTTGACTAAAGCAAGGCCTTTACTCTCCTCCACCACACCACCACTCTTTACCCTACCTACCAGCTGATCCATAATCTAGGAATCCAAATTTAAAATTGAACCTTCCAAATAGAAGTTATCAAATGAAAGGATGCAATACATTCAGAAGGAAAATGGCAATGGTTTTCAAAATATTACCCATTTGGGACTGCCCACACCAACACTTCCTTCAGTTTGTTCAGTCATTAATAAGAAACTCATTTTATTTTTATAACTAATTTTGAAATAGCCCTCACTACTTCTAAATTGTGGAAATTAGATTTCTCTTTGCTTTTTGCTTGTAAAATGGTAGTTAAATTGGACAATAAGCAACTCCTCAAATATTCAGCTCAGTGATACCTAAAAAGTGAGGAAGATGCTCACAAAGAAAATAAAAATATTCAGGTAAGATTCATAGGCAATTTTTACTTTGTCCTCTTTTATCAATTAAAAAGAAAAGGTACAATAACACAATGAATGACATCACTCAATCAGCAATTAAACCCTAGGTTCCCAGTGTTCATCTTGCCTCAGGTATTATTTAAGCAATAAATCCTAACAAGGTGAGCTTTATCATCCCACACTGTGTCTCTGGCAGGAAAGGGCACAAGGTGATAGCAAAAACCACTAGGAACAAGATAATTCCTGACAGCTGCTGCTTGAGCACAAGTTAAATTGAACAGTTTATCTCAGCATGAAGATGTTATAAGGTTTTATGTTTAATATTTTTAAATTAACATAAAACCCAGAGAAAGCAGTTGGGCAATCTTTCACAAACATGACAGACTACAGTCATTGTATAAGCTGGATTAGTACTTATTACCAGGCTACTACGGAATTAAGCTGTTTTTAGACCACCAGAGAGCTTTACATTGCAACTCTTGTCTCTGCAAGAGAAACCTATATTTAAAATGTCTGCTAAATTCAAATTAACAGCTACATCATTAGCTCACCATCTCACCAACAGTATAAGTAAGCTGCTATTAAAATCGTCTAACCAAAACGGTTCTGTGTTATAAGGACGTTCTAGTATTTGGAACTGTATCCATATACATGCTTCAAGTATTTCCAATACACATTATACCTACAATCTGAGTCACATTTGCTTAAGGAATTATTCAACATAATTAAATTCAAGATTTTATTTTTCTTTGATTCAGTTTGAATATACTTGTTGTTTGCCTTTCATCCTATTTTCTTGATGAATCAAAAGAGGTGTTAAAATATACCTAAGCAGTGTAGCTGTGTGACTACTGTTATCAGGATGCATACTTTTATACCTTAAAAGTATGAAGTATGAAGGGGCAGTGAAATCAGAAACAGAGGACAGGCATTCAGGATTCTAACCACTGCCGTATACAATCAAGGAGAAAATGCTTCATGGACTAGTTACTCTTGTCCAGTAAGATCTTTTCAATAGCCCCCCACTTTCCAAAACCATTTATCACATAAAGGGATACAGAACACAATTTAACACAGATACTAATTTACATTGTTATTTATTCTTAAACAATTTCTTACAAGGATTCCACAAGACTTTAACAGAAAAATAAATGCCTTCTTCCAGCTGTGTCACCTTGCTCAAAACTCCTTTGAATACTCAAACTTTGAATTCAAAGAGTGAATATTCAAATTTTGAATATTCAAAATAAACTCCTTTTCCAGATTCACATTGCCCAACCTCACTACCTAAGTCTTTCTTTATTCTTTTGCCTATCTTGAGTTTCTGTTCCTTGATATCTGCTTCCAGGATTCTAGATCCCATACCTTTTGTGATATAATATTTTCTGCACAATGAAAAATATCCCTAATTAATATAGCAGCAGTTAGCTAACATGACTATAAAGCACTTGCCAATGTAGCTAGTGTTACTGAAGAACTAAATTTTAAATTTAAGTTTAAATTAAATTAGGCATAAAGTATTTGGAAGGCACAACTCAGATGGACTAACTTCCTTTAACCCAACACTCCACCCATCCTACCTGAATGCAATGCCTCACTGAATTGATTTCTTTGTACAGACTCTTGATTGACTTATGATAATTTAATTTCTAAGTTCCTGCTGACTTACTGTATTTTACCAACCAGAGTCTCCAATTCTAAAAGCCCAGAATGATAATTTTTTACCTTCTGACAATTAGAAAATACATGTTCTTTACAGAAAATGTTTTAAATGTAAAAAACATAAATGAAGTATTGCACAACCACCCTGGAAGAGATGGCTACTATTTGCATTCTGGTGCTTATTTAGTCAGTCTACATGAAGCATCTATTATTTGCAAGGTACTGATTTGAAAGATGATGCTGTGACAGTGCTGCACTCAATATGCTAGCAAATTTGGAAAACTCAGCAGTGGCCACAGGACTGGAAAAGGTCAGTTTTCATTCCAATCCCAAAGAAAGGCAATCCCAAAGAATGCTCAAACCACCGCACAATTGCACTCATCTCACATGCTAGTAAAGTAACGTTCAAAATTCTCCAAGCAAGGCTTCAGCAATACGTGAACCATGAACTTCCAGATGTTCAAGCTGGTTTTAGAAAAGGCAGAGGAACCAGAGATCAAATTGCCAACATCCGCTGGATCATCGCAAAAGCAAGAGTTCCAGAAAAACATCTATTTCTGCTTTATTGACTATGCCAAAGCCTTTGACTGTGTGAAGCACAATAAACTGTGGAAAGTTCTGAAAGAGATGGGAATACCAGACCACCTGACCCACCTCTTGAGAAACCTGTATGCAGGTCAGGAAGCAACAGTTAGAACTGGAAAAGGACTAACAGATTCGTTCCAAATGGAAAAGGAGTACGTCAAGGCTGTATATTGTCACCCTGTTTATTTAACTTATATGCAGAGTACATCATGAGAAATGCTGGGCTGGAGGAAGCACAAGCTGGAATCAAGACTGCCGGGAGAA
This sequence comes from Cervus canadensis, assembly GCF_019320065.1. Lineage (NCBI taxonomy): Eukaryota > Metazoa > Chordata > Mammalia > Artiodactyla > Cervidae > Cervus > Cervus canadensis. The sequence continues at coordinate 24,927,164 of NC_057400.1, forward strand.
AAAATATCAGTAACCTGAGATATGCAGATGACACCACCCTTATGGCAGAAAGTGAAGAGGGACTAAACAGCCTCTTAATGAAAGTGAAAGAGGACAGTGAAAAAGTTGGCTTAAAGCTCAACATTCAGAAAACTAAGATCATGGCATCTGGTCCCATCACTTCACAGGAAACAGATGGGGAAACAGTGGAAACAGTGGCAGACTTTATTTTTGGGGGCTCCAAAATCACTGCAGATGGTGACTGCAGCCATGAAATTAAAAAACGCTTACTCATTGGAAGGAAAGTTATGACCAACCTAGATAGCATATTAAAAAGCAGAGACATTACTTTGCCAACAAAGGTCTGTCTAGTCAAGGCTATGGTTTTTCCAGTGGTCATGTATGGATGTGAGAGCTGGACTGTGAAGAAAGCTGAGCGCCGAAGAATTGATACTTTTGAACTGTGGTATTGGAGAAGACTCTTGAGAGTCCCTTGGACTGCAAGGAGATCCAACCAGTCCATCCTAAAGGAAATCAGTCCTGGGTATTCATTGGAAGGACTGATGCTGAAGCTGAAACTCCAATACTTTGGCCATCTCATGCGAAGAGTTGACTCGTTGGAAAAGACTATGATGCTGGGAGAGATTGAGGGGAGGAGGAGAAGGGGACGACAGAGGATGAGATGGTTAGATGACATCACCGACTTGATGGACATGAGTTTGAGTAAACTCCAGGAGTTGGCGATGGACAGGGAGGCCTGGCGTGCTGCGATTCATGGGGTCGCAAAGAGTCGGACATGACTGAGTGACTGAACTGAACTGAAACTAAATGATGGACCCAAAAGGGAGAACAAAGTAGCTAAGGCAAGAAGAAAAGTGGCAGGTTTAGAAACTGGGTAAGGGCCAAGGAAACTAGAGCCATTTGTTCAACAAGTCCCCAGAGCAGATGCTGAGGATGCCAATGGGCCTCTGTGAGACATGAAACGTACTTTTATGGTAAGAGCAATGGGAAGAGAATAAAGGGTTCTAATTAGGGAAATAACAAAACAATAAATGTTTATTTGATGGATTTACCTTTATTCTTTCATTTTGCAATATGTATAAATTATTACAATTTGATTTTTTGCTTTTCGTATTTTACATGCTTTGCTATGTTAACAATTTCCAAAGCACATATTTTAACAGATTTCAAGATACGATGTGTCATAATGTCATCAACTAGAACATGAGTTTTAGATATTTAGATATATGTTTAGATTTATTTAAATACATAAAGTCTAAATTTTTTTCTTATATAATCTATGCTTCTATTACATTTATGTATTTATGTATTTCGTGAGCTGTTTATTATTTTTTAATATCAGAAAACATTACTCTGACTGCAGTGTGGAAAACAGACTGCAAACGGAATCATTTTGGAAGAAGGGACAAGAGGAAGGAAAAGACACCATGGTGGCTTGAACTAAGATGACAGCATTGATGGTGCTGAGAAGCTTCTGATGGGGTTTGCTGATGAACTGGATGTGAGACATGAAAGAGAAGAGTGTCATCCTTTCCTCCACTGTGTCACTTTCAAAGTGTGTTGACAGTGTTTCAATGTAACCGGGAGCTCAGTGACACATACACGCATATATGAAAACTATTCCCAAACATTTTAAAAGTCTTTGGCTTAAATATATTTTTTAAATTTATTAAAAAAAAAAAAAACTGCGTAGAAAGATAACTGAGTTCTAATCACTAATCCCTGATACAAAACATCATTTTAACTATGTTTAGTTGTCAGCTACTTGATCTTAATTAGAATACATCCACTGCATGCTGAAATGCTATGGATTCTCAAAAACCTTGAAGAACATATATAATCAAACATTCCCATTTGCTGAAACAATTAAAATTATAAGATGAAAGCCATATTTAAAGGGAAAAGAAACAGGGAATTCCGTGAAGGTTCAATTGTTAGGACTCAGTGCTTTCACTCCTAGGGCCTGAGTTCGATTCCTGGTTGGAGAAAGATCCTGCAAGCTGCAAAACATGGTTGATAATAATAATAATAATAAATAGTAATAAAATAAATTAAGGAGAAAGAAATGTAGTCATTTAGTTTGCTAGGTTCTTGTGGGAGATAATTTACAAGCTAATAGTTTCCCAAAAGCTGTCCCATAATGTAGCATCAATTAAGAGGTTAGTTTTGGTTTCTTCCACTATGTAATATTTTTTTCCTGTGCTTATCATGAAGGCTAGGAGAACACAATACAAAGAATACGTGCTCAAAAGGCAGGGTATTGAGGTCTGTAAGCTGGACCTTCCATTAAGTAGTATCTCCAATTGGTTTCTTAATATCTATCCACCCTACCGTCATCAGCACTCTGAACTGCCTTACAGATGCTTCAGGAGACAAATTACGTGACACCTGCAGTGCTTTCTCAGCTAGCAGTGCCCCTTAAATCCAGGTATCTCTGAAATCACTCCAGCAAACTCTCAAGTATTTTAATTCTTCAAGACACTCAGTAATTATGTTTGTAACAAGAAAGGAATTAACAGGAAGGGGAGATGGGCCTATTATTGAAAAAAATTAAAAAAAACTGAAATTTTTACTGTGTAAAAACACGTTTTATGTATTTGGGGACTAGAATCTGTTAGGTGTATTCTTGTAAGGTACAAAAGAACAAGAGCCAATCAGAACTTTTATAGATATATCTGTTTTAGACCATCTATCGATAAGTCAACAAATCAAAATATTGTCAAGTCTTTTGACTTGACAAGCTAAGAAGTATATCATCCCAGTTCCAAAAGAGCTGACAATATAATTGGCAAAATAAGCCACAAGTACAGGAAACATTAAATAACAATAAATTTTTAAAAGTGTAAGTAACAGGATAGGCAGCTCTGTCCTGCCCAAGAAATGTCCCAAAGCAGGGCAAGGCTGATTACGATGAAGGCACAAGCGCTAAGCTCCTTTAGTCCCGAGGAAGCACAGAAAGCCAAGCGCGGCGGGAAACCAGAAGTCTCAAGTTCACTGAGCATAATAGGGAAGGCCTGCGTTCGGAGGTTTTGGGTCTGGAAGGATCAGTGCTAGTTAAATAAATCAGAGAGGAGGGACAATTAGCTAAAGTCAAGGATTTTAAAAAAATAAAAGGAAATAGACAGGTAAAACTGAAAAGGTTTTAGAACCTAGAGGTAACCGAATAAAATATTAGAAGTTCATGAAGTTCATACTTTACCTGCCAACCATAGAGGGATACCTTGTACATTTATTATCATACTAGGCAAGCTTTATTTTTTCTTACTGTCCTTAACTGACTTAAGAATGCTCATTTGCAAAGAAAAGTAGTAAAACAAGCGAATAAGGAATCAGACAAAGTACCACCATCACTACCACTCTCGAAATAAGGGAGGTTGCTCTACACATAAACAAATACAGATAAAACCAGTTCATTTAAAAGCATGGCTGTCCATCATTACTTTCTGATAACGAAATCCTTAATACAAGTTTTTGAAAGTGCATCTTCTCATTTAATCATTATCCTAAGAGATGTGTCCTATTATTCCCATTTTACCATTTAAGAAGTTAAAATACAAAAGGTTTGATTAAGTGCTAAGACAACAGCAGTTACTAAGAGGCAGAGATGAGTTTCAAATCAAATTGATCTGGACTCTAAGCCCCTGCTTTTACAGTTATTCCACACTGATTCTGAATCATCAGAGATTAGAACGTGACAATGTTTCCTGTTAACTGTACTTATGAGAGTCTATGTCTTGAGAAATAAAAGAATATAAGGTACAAACCTGTACTAACCCGGACAGTTTTGTTTCATCCCTTCATTCATCACATATTTACTGAGTGATTATAGTGTTAGACAAATCGTGGAAAGGTGATGACCATCAATGAAGGATCTCCTGAAGAAATTCAATCTAGGCACCACACTCTAAATAATAGGAAGGAGTCAGCAGGCTGAAATAACAAGGAGTTGGTTGGGACAAGGGGATAGAGAGAAGTGGATGCTATTAAGAGCAATGAAGGAAACAGAAATGTCTGACTTGGTAATGGGGAGGAGAGGGAGAGGTTAAGTTGACTCAAGGGTTTCTAGCTTGTATAATCAGCCAGGTAGTAGTACCACTCCTTAACAACAACGAAAAAAGAGAGAACATATCAGCAGCTGGAGTAAAGGAGAAATACTGAGACGGATTTTACAAATGTTGAATGTAAGTGGAGTATAGACCAGTGAAAGAAACTGCACTGGAGATTTAATTAAACTAAAGGGCTTGGTCACCAAATGTGTCTGCTAAAAATGTGAGTTTGGACTGTTATATAATTTTACAGATTGTGCTACATGTTTCTGCCACATTTCATACGGTATCTTGCTTCCTCCCATTAAGAGTATATACTCCTTGATGAGATAGATTATATCTGCTGTCCTTTTCTTGAGTATCCTTAGTTTCCCCAACATGACAGTTGCTACTCTGGATCTTAAGTTCTCTACAGCAAGCCTTATATATATCTTCCTTGTTCACTCCCTTACCTCAGGTGCTCAGTAAATGTTTTCAAATAAATGAATCAATCAATCATTCATTCATTCACTACTTCAATGATACTGAGAAAATCAAGCCAGTTGATTCTCTATTTATAGTAAAGTGTTCAATATGACATTTACTCCTACCATTAAAAAACAAACTGGAAAGAATCTCAGGCTGCCCAAAGAAAGCACTTTCTTACTGTGGCATCCAATACAATTCTAGGAAGTGTTACCTGATGCTGTGTTTGATGGAGTCCAGGCTTCCCTGATGGCTGAGACAGTAAAGAATCTGCCTGCAATGTAGAGACCCGGGTTCGATCCCCGGGTTGGGAAGATTCTCCTGGAGAAGGGAATGGCTACTCACTCCAGTATTCTTGCCTGGAGAATTCCATGGACAGAGGAGCCTGGCAGGCTATAGTCCACGGAGTTGCAAGGAGTCAGACAGGATTGAGGGACTGACACGTCCACATTCACTTTGATGGAGTCCATTATGTTTTCCTAGGGTCCTTAATAATGTGCCAGGCACTGTTCTCTGCTTTACCATGCTAATGTATCAAGGACTGAAGATACCATCCAAAAGACAAGGAACTCCTGGGGAAAGGTAGGTGTCAATCTGGTATAAAGATCTGCAATGTACAATATAATGATAATAATCCCTGTCATCTTCAGGGATTCATGATCATCAGACTTGAAGAAGTTAAATCAATTAACATGCAAAGCGCATCTAACTTGCTGAGTGTGCTGGGAACACTTCATATGGTGTTTTATCTCCATAAACTAATATAATTAGTATGTGAAATATTTATAATTCACCTCATGATTAATCTATCGTAGAAAACTATTCCTTAACAGCAACATATCATTTTATATTGGAATATCCATGCCACTCTTGGAGTTCATTTCTAAACAGTACAGAGCTGGAAGACTAGACACCCAAGGTAAAGGATATAACTCCTTTGTCACTGCAGCCCAACCCTACCAGTGTTGTCAAAGATCACACACATTTAAGGACACACTGACCAGTCAAGTAGAAGCTACTGCTAAATAGATGCAAAAAGCTCAGTTCAGGCACAAGCCTAAGAGACACACCATAGGCAAACACAGAGTTGCTTTTAGATATTATCATCCTTTAGGCTTGATTATGACCCAGGAATAATTAAAATAATCACAACAACAATAATAATATCTGCTTCTTGGCATCAACTAAATTATTCCTAATAATCATGGAGAGAAAGGTATTTTGTGCCCAAATAGCTAATAAACAAGGATAAACATGATAGTCTGATAATTTTACTGAATCACCTTTACTGCTAAAATTAACAAGAACAAAGAAAAACACCTCCTAAATATTCAGTCTTTTTATAATCGGTCATAAATCTAAACTTTTCCATGCTTATGAGTATTTCCTTTAAATTTGCTTCCAAGAGTCCTATAGTCTACTGAGTTGTTCTATCATTTGATTTGTGACATTTTGTTGCTATATTTCTCATAGAGATTATTCCTGTGTTTTGATTACTTCTCCTATGTTTGTTTTGGCAAGTCCAAGACAGTTCTTTGAAAGCTTCCCTGAATTTGGTGCTTACTATGCCATTTGAAGAAATACCTTCCCACAAATAATCTATTTAGTATCCCCAATGTTTTGCTATTTTACTCATCACTTTAACTATAAGGACATCACTAAGTAATTAATTATAAAAGTTAGTGCCAGCAGAGTGCACTCTGCACAGTAGGCCCTCGGAAAGTGTCTGGGAGGGTGAAATGTTAGCTAAGGTAGCGCATCACAACAGAAAAAGAATTTGATGCTTCCCTGGTGGCTTTGTGGTGGGGACTCCGCCTGTCAATCCAAGAGACACAGTTTCCATCCCTGGGAAGATCCCACACGCTTGGAGCAACTAAGCATGTTTGCCACAACTGCTGAGCCTGGGTTCCAGAGTCCAGGAGCCACAACTACTGAGCCCACATCTGACATCAATTACTGAGGCCCTGACACCCTAGAACCCGTGTTCCACAACAAGAGAGATCTCCGGGATGAGACCCCCACACACTGCAAGTGGAAAGTAGCCCCTTCTTGCCACAACCAGAGAAAAGCCCACACAGCAAGGAAGACCCAGCACAGGCAAAAACAAATAAATAAAAATTATTAAAAAAAAAAAAAAAAGAAAAAGAATTTGAAGGGATAGTCCCCAGATTGTGTCCTGGTCTTTTACATTTTTAAAGATGAGACATTTGATAAACATCTATTTGCTGAATCCTGTTTCTTTTTCATCAAGCCAACAAGGTGAAAATTCTAAGATTATGTTTCCCAATCTATAGCACAGAAGGGAAAACACCTAAAAGTTCATTTTTGGAAAGATCCGAACTTCCCATTTGAATAGAGTAAAATGAAAATTACAAATTTTTCTACATGGCTAAGTTTCACAAATAAAAACTTTTTCAGTATGCTTCCCTTGATCACAACTGAAATAACTGCTCCCCCCCCTTTTTTAAAGAAATTAATATATACATAGGTATGGGGGGAAAATAGATGAAAAATACAAAATGCTATAGAAACAAGATTATTGAGATTATTTTATGATGAAGTATTCAGGTCATTCAACACAACCTACTTGACAGGGTAAGTCTCTGAGATGCATCTCGTTCTCCCCTACCAAGGTCACACTGCCTGACCAGGTGACTGAGAGGCACAAAACGAGGTCACTTGCCCTGGGTTGGCCAGCTAGAAGCAAAACGGGAACCAGGATAGTGAGTAATAGCAAGGAAGTCATGAGTACTAAGTGAGCTGCCAGTAGTGAGGACAGCTTCAACTTAGACACTGGGGTGAAAATATTCTCTGCTTAAAAAGGGGCCAGAGGAACCCATTCACTGAGGGGAAAAGAAACAGCTAGAAAAACTCTTCTTTGACAGTATTTCACCCTTTTTTCCCACACAATAATAGACAAAAGTACTCGAACATGGATATAAATATGCATTAGAGGCTCACCACAGATATCCATCTGAGACTCAATGTTATTTGAATTTCCCCTTGCCTACTACTGAGGCTCACATGCCATACATAGGTCACAAAAAGTCATCTAAAGCCTCTCTCCTGTGCAAGACATTTACACCTAAGGCACAGCATGGAAACATCTATTCATAATCAGTCCATTCCTTTCTTCCCTTCCCTCAACTTGTACCTAACAGTGGCCACGGAATCTCAGGAAACACAGAGAACCCATCAGAGAGGCAAGCAGGGAACTTCAAGTTTGGTATGGAAAAGCCAGAAAGGTTAGAGGAGAAAACACTTGAGATGGACATTAAAGATGAGAATTTCCAGTTCAATAGTGTGTTAAGGGCAGCACTTAGAAAGGGGGCAGATTATGTGTTTCTATTAATACTGCAGAGAAAAGGCAAATACCTGGAACCATGAATATGCACATTCTATTCTACTAAGCAAATGTTCAGCATATTTTGTACTATTCACATACTTATATATTAATCATATAGCAAATAAGATAAAAAAGATAAGTTAGATTTGACATCTGCTCTTCATCTCTGTATTTGGGCAACTGAGAAATAAACAATAGGCTGAAGTTGTATGAGAGTTGAAATCTGACATTTTAAATAACTTTGTTTTAATCCCCAAATTCATTTATACTCTTATTATTGCTTACTGTCGGGGTGATGCCAGCTCACTGCAAATAAGTTTCATGACAAATTGGTCCACTGCTAAGTTCCCAAAATGAAATGCTTTCAGATAGGACATTCTACTAACTTCTTGTAATAGATCCTTGTCTTAAAAAACACTTTCAAAGGAATGTTAGTATTTTGCCACTCCATAGGAATCTGTAACAAGGCGAGAGAATCTCCCAAGAATATTCCAACAGTCCTTGAAAAACTAAGACTGTCACAAAACCTGAGCATCTGGCAACTCTGCCACCATGAAGTATCCATATGGAAGACACCAAAATGTGTCAAAGTACCCAAAATGATTCTGGATGGTGTAGGAGATAGAATAAATAATTCAGTATCGGCAACGCTTTCAACAGCAGGTAGTGGATATGCTACCTGCTTCTATAATGTGCCAGAATGTAACATAAGTGTGTGAGGCTGTGTGTGTATGTGTGTGAGAGAGAAAGGCAGAGAGGATATGAGTATACATGAGGCTAAGAGCTATTTTTACATAGAAATATTTCTTAGGTAGTTTTACTTGTAGGGACATCAGATATCTGTAAGTATAGGTTTATATATACACACCAAAAAAATGGAGTCACTGAAAACTTTTTAAGATAAACATAGCAACAAATATATTACTTCAGAGTCAATGAAAAAATACTGCACATTAACTTAACATTATGGTTGAAATTGTACATACAAAAAAAGTCAGAAAATCCAAAATTATAGTTCCCTCAGCAACTATGACTGTGTCCTTGTGCATATATGAATATTCTGCATTACTATAATGATGATACATTTCAGCACTAATTTCAGCTTATGCAATGTGATTGAACTAGGATTCTTTTGGGAACTATAAACTTTGAATTTTTGGACTTTTGTGAATGTAAAATCTTAACCATAAAATTACATTAACATGGGTGGGGTTTCTGCATTTTATTTTCTGGCATTTAAAAACACAATAAAGACCGAATGGTTGACAACATTAAAGTAGTAAAAGATTGGTTGATTTGCAATAATACAAAAAAGATTTGATACAGAGTCTAAGACCTTAAAATAGGGATATACAACTAAAAATAAAAAATAAATGTCCTTCTGAAGATGAATCAAAGACAAGAACAGGCAAGACATCTTTCCAAAAGTGAGCTAATTTACTTTTTCTATAAAATGCTAGCTTCTAATTAGAAGGTACTTTCAATTATATTTCAACATGGCTATAAATACTGATACTGAAATAATTCTCTCACTACATATTGCTCTATCTTATGAAGAAAAAAATAGTATTAAAATGGCCCCTCACATCCTCAAGAGTAAAGCTGGTTGGGAGCCCTTTTCCTTCTTGCATGTGTAACATGATAGGACATAATGTATAAGATGAAATTACATTACCGTCACCAACTACTTCATGACTATGAGCCTAGGGCTGATTCAAAATATGGTTCACAAAGAAACAGATACACAATAACTAAGTTAAGCTTAAGAAATAAGTAACTGTTTTACATAATTACTGAAGTATTATACAACTGTGGAATAGCTGGGGAACGAATTAAAGAACAGTGACATATATAAAGAGTTTAGGAGAGAAGAGTCTAAATCACACTTGTTCATGAAAAAAATTACAAATACTTTCATGAAAGTGGTATTTCTTTCAACTAGTCTCACAGAATAAGTAATTTTACCACAAAATGAAGACACTTCAGAAACACAGAGGAGCCTATGGAAAGATCCAGAAGTAAAGGTGGTTAACACTATGTTGGAGAACAGAGTTTGGCTGAAGAGGAGGCTTGTGGAGGAGGTATAAAAGGAAAAACTGTAAATGCAGAATAAATATACGTTGTAGAGGACTTTGAAGGCACGACTAACAAAGGCTGACAAGTCCTTAACTGCAATGTGGGGGTGGAAAGGTGGGGTGAGGTGGACTGAAGTTCATGTGCAAAGATGCTATATTTTTAGAAGAGAAAGAAAAAGCAAAAATAATAAAACAAAAACAAACAAACAAACACAAACCTTACAGCAACAGGATAGACGACACAGTAGAAGTAAAGACTGAAGAGAGGGGACCAGTTAAAAGATTATTGTAATAATCCAGACAAGTCACAATGAAGGCCTGAAGAAATGTGACAACAGTAAGACTCAAAAGGAGGAGAAGGGATTAAAAGGTGCTTTCAAGATTTTGAGATACAATGATGGTTGGAAAACTAAAGGAATGACTAAAGGAATGACTGAGTACTGTTAGTAAATCTTAGACTAAAGCTATCAAGTTCCATACAAACAAGCATTCCTGCAAAAAAAAAAAAAAAAAGCAGAAGTTAGAAATAAGATCCTGAAGATACTGATTACACCAAGAGAAATGATACTATTTTTAATACCTGTGCAATTTACAAATTAGTGTCTCTACTCTTTTCTATCCTTATAGAGTCAGGAAGGTAAGGATATTTGTTATACAAATAAGAAAACTGAGGATCACAAGGATGACTTCCACACCTCATATGGGTACAAAGTGGCAAAGTTAAGGCTGGAGACACATTTTGGAATATTTAGTAAGAGAAGTTACTTTGAAAGTATAAATAAGATCATCAAAAAGTATAGAGATAAAGATAAGTTGTGTGCAGAACTACAGAAAAATATAAGATTGTAGACCAGCAACTGTTTTAATAGTCCAAGATGTGAACAAGATGCCTAGTAAAGGGTTCCAGGACATGGTACTCTACAGGGACTCAATGAACCTCTTTCACATCAACTGCTAAAGAGGAGACAGCACCAAACATGATCTCTGTATCTGCAGTGATGCATGGAGTAGCTCTCAAACGTTTTTAAAGCAACCACTTTTCTCAAAGCTCTCCTACACAAAGCTGTGATATGTAATATACATAAAAACACTTAAGTAAAGCCAGAATAGATGATCTGGACCATAACTCAACTTGAACTCTTTTCCCTTCCTCTCACAACCCTTCTTTGCATGTATGTAGCACATATACCGGAGAAGGCAATGGCACCCCACTCCAGTACTCTTGCCTGGAAAATCCCATGGATGGAGGAGCCTGATAGGCTGCAGTCCATGGGGTCCCGAAGAGTTGGTCATGACTGAGCAACTTCACTTTCACTTTTCACTTTCATGCACTGGAGAAGGAAATGGCAACCCACTCCAGTGTTCTTGCCTGGAGAATCCCAGGGACGGTGGAGCCTGGTGGGCTGCCGTCTGTGGGGTCGCACAGAGTCAGACACGACTGAAGCGACTTAGCAGCAGTAGCAGCAGCAGCACATATACCCCTAAGATAAACTCACGCAACCCAGAGAAAATATTGGAAATCCTCTTAGTCATAAAGGTGATGTGATTTGAGACCTCTGAGTGTGATATGGGAGAACTACAGGTAATACATGGTATGAACAGTTCAAACTGAAATCAAGTACCAGCCTTGATTCTTAACTAAACTCTCCATTGTCATGTGCTTTCATTAGCAGGAATTCTCCCTTACTTCTTTCAGGGATTTCTCCATGGTCAACAGCTTTCTTAGATTATGACCAACATCAGCAGATTACTTGGATATCACCATTGTATACCATGGAATAAGTCCTTTTGAAGGAGGTCACCATTACCACCATTACCCTTACCATAGTTTGGCCTCCTGCCAAGCTACAGGGAGGGACACAACCCCACAAAAGGAAACTGAATTAAAGATTTACTGAGCAGAGCCCCAACCATCAAAGCAAGACCCAGACTTCCCCACAGCCAGTCCCTTCCATAAGGAAGTTTCCACAAGCCTTTTATCCTTATCCATCAGAGGGCAGACAGAATGAAAACCACAATAACAGAAAACTAACCAAATTGATCACATGGATCACAGCCTTGTTTAACTCAATGAAACTATGAGCCATGCCATGTAAGTCCACCCAAGACAGACACATCATGGTGGAGAGTTCTGACAAAATGTGGTCCACTAGAGAAGGGAATGGCAAACCACTTCAGTATTCTCATCTTGAGAACCTCATGAAGAGTATGAAAAGGCAAAAAGATAGGACATTGAAAGCTGAACTCCCCAGGTCGATTGGTGCCCAATATGCTGCTGGAGAAGAGTGGAAAAATAGCTGCAGAAGGAATGAAGATGCTGAGTCAAACAAAAACAACACCCAATTGTGGATGTGATGGTGATGGAAGTAAAGTCAGATGCTATAAGGAACAATATTGCATAGGAACCTGGAATGTTAGGTCCATGAATCAAGGTAAATTGGAAGTGGTGAAATAGGAGATGGCAAGAGTGAACAGTGACATTTTAGAAATCAGTGAACTAAAATGGACTGGAAGGGGTGAATTTAACTCAGATGACCATTATATCTACTATTGTAGGCAAGAATCCCTTAGAAGGAATGGAGTAGCCCTCATAGTTAACAAAAGAGTCCAAAATGCGGTACTTGGGTGCAGTTACAAAAACGACAGACTGTTCTCTGTTCGTTTCCAAGGCAAACCACTCAATATCAGAGTAATCCAAATCTATGTCCCAACCACTAATGCCAAACAAGCTGAAGTTGAACAGTTCTATGATGACCTTCATGACCTTCTAGAACTAACACCATAAAAAGATGTCCTTTTCAACATAGGGGACTGGAATGCAAAAGTAGGAAGTCAAGAGATACCCGGAGTAAGTTTGGCCTAGCGTACAGAATGAAGCAGGGCAAAGGCTAACACAGTACTGCCAAGAGAAACACTGGTCATAGCAAACACTCTCTTCAACAACACAAGAAATAACTCTATACATGGACATCAATGGATGGTGAATACCAAAATCAGATTGATTATATTCTTTGCAGCCGAAGATAGAGAAGATCTATACAGTCAGCAAAAACAAGACCGCAAGCTGACTGTGGCTCAGATCAGGAACACCTTATTGCCAAATTCAGACTTAAATTGAAGAAAGTAGGGAAAACCACTAGACCATTCAGGTATGACCTAAATCAAATCCCTTACGATTATACAGTGGAAGTGACAAACAGATTCAAGGGATTAGATCTGATAGACAGAGTGCCCAAAGAACTATGGATGGAGGTTTGTGACATTGTACAGGAAGTAGTGATCAAAACCATCCCCAAGAAAAAGAAATGCAAAAAGGCAAAATGGTTGTCTGAGGAGGTCTTACAGATAGCTCAGAAAAGAAGAGAAGTGAAAGGCAAAGGAGAAAAGGAAAGATATGCCCATTTGAATACAGAGTTCCAAAGAATAGCAAGGAGAGATAAGAAAACCTTCCTCAGTGATCAGTGCACAGAAATAGAGAAGAACAACAGAATGGGAAAGACTAGAGATCTCTTCAAGAAAGTTAGAGATACTGAGGGAACATTTCATGCAAAGATGGGTACAGTAAAGCACAGAAATGGTATGCGCCTAACGGAAACAGAAGATATTAAGAAGAGATGGTAAGAATACACAGAAGACCTATATAAAGAAATCTTAATGACTCAGATAACCATGATGGTATAATTACTTACCTATAGCCAGACATCCTGGAGTGCAAACTCAAGGAAGCCTTAGGAAGTATCACTATAAACAAAGCTAGTGGAGGTGATGGAATTACAGCTGAGCTAGTTGAAACCCTAAAAGATGATGCTGTGAAAGTGCTGCACTCAATATGCCAGCAACTTTGGAAAAGTCAGCAGTGGCCAAGGGACTGGAAAAGGTCAATTTTCATTCCAGTCCCAAAGGATGGCAGTGCCAAAGAATGCTCAAACTACCGCACAATTGCACTCATCTCACATGCTAGTAAAGTAATGTTCAAAATTCTCCAAGCCAGGCTGCAACAGTACGTGAATTGAGAACTTCCAGATGTTCAAGCTGGATTTAGAAAAGGCAGAGAAACCAGAGATCAAATTGCCAACATCTGTTTGATCATAGAAAAAGCAAGAGAATTTCAGCGAAATATCTACTTCTGCTTCATTGACTACACTAAAGCCTTTGACTGTGTGGATCACACCAAACTGTGAAAAACTCTTAAAGAGATAGGAATACCAGACCAACTTGATTTCGTCCTAAGAAATCTATATGCAGTTCAAGAAGCAACAGTTAGAACTGGACATGGAACAATGGACTGGTTCCAAATTGGGACAGGAGCACATCGAGGCTGTATATTGTCACCCTGCTTATTTAACTTATACGCAGAGTACATCATGTGAAATGCTGGGCTGGATGAAGCACAAGCTGGGAATCAAAATTTCCGGGAGAATATGAATAACCTCAGATATGCAGATGACACCACCCTTATGGCAGAAAGCGAAGAGGAACTAAAGAGCCTCTTGATGAAAGTGAAAAAGGAGAGTAAAAAAAGCTGGTTTAAAACTCAACATTCAAAAAATGAAGATCATGACACCCGGTCCACCACTTCACGGCAAATAGATAGGGAGACAATGGAAACAGGGACAGTCTTTATTTTGGGAGACTCCAAAATCACAGCAGATGTTGAATGCAATCATGAAATTAAAAGATACTTGCTCCTTGGGAGAAAAGCTATGACCAACCTAGACAGCATAATAAAAAGCAGAGCCATTACTTTGCCAACAAAGGTCTGTATAGTCAAAAGTATGGTTTTTCCAGTAGTCATGTATGGATGTGAGAGTTGGACCATAAAGAAACCTGAATGCCGAAGAATTGATGATTTTGAACTGTGGTGTTAAGTCTTCTCGACTTTTGAGAGTCCCTTGAAATGCAAGGAGATCAAAGCAGTCAATACTAAAGGAAATCAGTCCTGAATATTCATTGGAAGGACTACTGCTGAAGCCTGAAGCTCCAATACTTTGGCCACATGATGCAAAGAACTGACTCATTAGAAAAAACTCTGATTTTGGGAAAGATTGAAGGCAGGAGGAGAAGGGGACGACAGAGGATGAGATGGTTGGATGGCATCACTGATTCAATGGACATGAGTTTGAGCAAGCTCTGGGAGTTGATGATAGACAGGGAGGCCTGGCGTGCTGTAGTCTGTGGTGTCGCAAAGAGTCAGACACCACTGAGTGACTGAACTGAACTAAACTGATACCATGGAAATGGCACATTTATTATAGACCCTCCTTGCTCACTGCATCATGTAACTGACCATGCCCTGTGATTCACAGATAAGTCAGAATAAGAATGGCATAATGTCAGGAGATCGAAGTTAAAGAAAATTTCTCAATTTGATATCTTAGAGGAAAGGAGTTGTGTACTGTGACCATGTTGCTGATATGGTCAGTTATGTATATGATGAAGAAGGAAAGGATATGACAGTACCTAGAGCTGAAAAAATGAAAGAATTATTGAGCCTTTTTAATAGTAGACTTGCAATGCTGTTTCACTTTTATATAAATTGTAAATGAAAAATTCAGTCCAACAGGAGAGCAAAAACACTAATCATTATAAAAAAGCATCTAGTCCATCCAAATGGCAAAAACCATAATCATCATAAGATTTTATTATGGCAGGACCTTTATACAAATATGAAGTAATATATAAAGAAAATCACGCACTGATTCTTGGATAATTTATTCAAGGAGTAACTTATGAAAATTCATCAATAAGAATAAATAAGGCAACTCAAAGACAGCTCACCATAGATTCTCTTTATGCAACTCCAATTTTAATTTAGTCTGTATTGATGGATTCTTTTATTTCATGTGTTATAGTCATGTTAAATCTGGACACAACACGCAATGCATCTAGAGCCTACACAGTACAAAGATGTCTGGATGTGACATAGACAGTTGTTCCTTTTTCCTTCAAGTGATATAATAGTTCAGATGTAAAAGGTTCTGAGGAGATTTAACAAAAGTCAGTGAGTGCATTTTTTTTCCATATGCATTAAAATTCATCTTTTACTCTCTTGATTTTACACAGTAATTTGTCTTTGCAGAAATCATCCTGCTGACATTGTCCTGAGTAGTCTCAGGTCTCTGAAACAGAGGTTGACATGGCAAGAAAATAGAGACAGGCAGAGGACTGGCCCCAGGACACAGCGCATGTCAGGGGCAATGTGATCGCCTATAGCACTGCCATCTAAGAAAACGGTGGGCCAGTCAAAGGAACTTGGTCCAAAGAGCATAACTTAGGCAAGACATAAGTTGAATTCAATAAATAAAGCAGAAGAATAAAGTTTCCAAGGGGAAGTCTCAATCAGAATTAAGGAGGCAAGCCTGGAAAATCCTGTTCAGGTGGCAGGGACTACGTCTGACTGGGAATATGGAAGGGACGCAAGTGGCAGGAAGTAAGAAAGGGGTCAAAAATGCCTAGAAGGAGACTACAGGATGAAGGAGAATAACTGGAGAGAAGTGGGTACCAAGGAGAAGAAGCCTGGCCAACTCAGCTATAACTGGAAACTGAAGGATGAGAAGAGATGAAGGGAAAGCAACAAAGTGAGCGCCCAGGGCTGATCCCATGGCAATTGGCAGCAGAGGGATGTGTAGGGCGGAGGGTCAGCCGAGAGAAAGCAGGATTATAAACAGCTGTGCAAAAGAGTCTAAGATCTGGGGTGGATAAAGCTAACTCCAAGTCACATCAGCGGGTCTGAAGCTAAAGATGTATCTGCTGACTCAGGTAAGAATGGCTCAGGTACTGTGCAGGACTCAGCCTGCAGGTAGGGGGCATCGGTGGACCTAGCTGAGGAAAGCCAAGGCTTGGAACAGAGATAAAGGTGAGGAGAATAACCCAAAAAGGTTTCTGAATTATAATATATAAACTTAGTACAGACTACGAAGTAACCCCATAACATGAAAACATATTCAAACAACAAATTAGTACTCTATTTTTACCAAAAAAAGGATCTTCGATAATATTAAGGAGTAAAATTAAAACTTCTTAAAGTACAAAATTATAAATATACTATTACTACAATAATGTAAGACTAGATACACAGGAGAAGATGATAAGGAAATAAGACTATAAGGCATAATAGCTGCTGGGTTTATGGATTTTCATATTTTATCTCCAAATGTTATATCCTGTGACTGTATGTATTACTTTTATAATTAAAAAAATGAATAGCATTAATAATAAAACTTTCAATGCATGCATGCCTGGCACCTTTTGAATTATTTGATTAAAATAATTTCCATTTACAATATATTTCCTGGGTAAAAAAGCAAAGAATATACCTTATGCTTTTATAAGGACACTGAAGTCCTCATAAAAGTCTCCTAAAATTGATAATCTCTATAGCTAATTTGTATATCACTCAAAAATACAGTTAACCTGAAGAGACAACTTAAATTTATTTTTTAAAACTCCCTTTATTTTTAAACATAAAGAATATGTGCAATATTACCTTTACACAACAGTAGAGAAAATTAAAAACAATATTGTGGTGTGTTACAAAGCAAACTATTTGGGAAACAGTGCCAGAGACTGTACTTTTTAAGGCGTGAGAATTATGTCATCTCCATACTTTGAAAAACTCCACAATGCATAGATATACTATTTATCAGTTGCATTTATGATCATTTAAACTAGGATTGTGATTAACAGCAAGGACTCTGAAGGCAAACCACCTGAGTGCACCACTTACTCTTCAGGTAGACTACACAGGTCTACCATGGGATTTAAGGGCAGACTATCTTGGCCCACCTACCATGGGCTATGAGAGTAGACCATCTGGTCTACCATGGAATCTAAGGGCAGTCTTCCTGGGTCTACCATGGACTCAGAGAGCAGACTGCCTGGGTCTACCATGGACTAGGAGGGCAGACTATCTGGGTCTACCATAGATTTTAAGGGCAGTCTTCCTGAATCTACCATAACTCTGAGGGCAGAATATCTGCTCCACCAATTAGTACTAATAGTTATGTGATCTTGGCCAAGTTGGCTTACTCTCTGTTTGCCTCAGTATCCCATGTGTTAAAGGTAGCTGATAACAGTATTCCTCTTTCAGGGTGGTATGGTGATATATAAAGTGTTTAGACCAGCAACTAGCACACTGTAAGAAGTACTTAAGTATTGGAAACTATTTATCATTACTATTAATCAGTACTGTATAGGGAATGAGATTCCAATTAAATGAAGTTCAAAATACTACAATACTGGTGAGTTTCTACATTCCTCATTCTATAGCTTATGCTCTTTTATTTTCTGTTTTCATAAGATAACACTTACCAAAATTATTATCAAAAAAATTCTCCTACAAACGAAGAGCATTAGACTTAATTACTCCTATCTTTAGGCAATAACCATTTTCCAGGGCCACCATAGTTAAGTTAAATCCTACACTTCCTAGAATCTACTAAAAGAACATTTTGTCAGTCTTCCTTCCAAACACAGTGTGTGATGATCCAATTTGGTTAAATTTTGGATTACTGGCAATTGTAAACTCATCTGGGAGTAATTTTTCTACATCGATGACTTGTGCTTGAGGTGGGAGAGGAAAAATTAAAATCTTTTTATTGCCAAAATCATTATATGGACTGCCTTTGAAGTCTTTTGCAATGAATTCAGTGTTCTGTATACACTAGCCACCCAATTCTAAGAACTCCAAGTAAATGGGCTATCAATTCAATTCAAATGATATTTTGATATGCTACTTTGATGCTAGGATTAAAATTCAGGGGAAAAGTAAATAATGTTTATAAAAGATTCTGGTTATGTTTGTTCTTCAATTTTTTTTTTTTTTTGGCCACACTGCACAGCATGCAGGATCCAAGTTTGGCAACCAGGGACCAAACCCATGGGCCCTGCAGCGGAAGCCCAGAGCCTTAACCACTGAATAGACAGGAAATTCTTTCAATTTTTAAAAGTATGTTTCAGGTCAATTCAAAGTTAAGCAAATTAAACAAGGTTAAGTAGAGTTCTTCCACATTTTGGCTCTTGGACAGTTTGATCAGTGTACACATAGCATATTCATACTGTTTATGAACATGATGCTGACACTAAAAAGAATGTCCAATCTTAGAGTTTCAGTGCCGCTTATTTGGTAATGGCTCCCAGATTTGGATTTCAAACCCAGACTTCTTACCTAACCTTCACATATTTAGCCATCTGTTGGAAATCTTTCTAGGGAAAGCCCATTGGCACCTAAAATTCAAAAGGTCCACAACAGAACCCATCATCTAATCCAATGAATATGTTCTTCTGTTGTATTTATTGTTATAGTTGACAACCACCCACCCACCAAACCAGAACCCTGAGTCATTCTTCCCTTTTACTCACTCTCCCTAGATGTCCATAAATAACCAATTAATGAATTCTGTCCATTTCCTGAATATTTCTGAAATCTGTACTTTCAATTTCATCCTTATTCTCTTTTACATAGTGAAGCCTGTTTACTGAAAAATCTACCTAACTAACCTTCTTATTTCCAAGCCTGACTTCCCAACAAGTTCATTCTACACCTGGCTACAAGAGGCACATATCAAGAAGGCAAAATCCAGCCAATTCATTCCACTGTATAAAACTCAAGTCCCTTAAATTAGGATGTGTGAAATGTCAACCTGCACTGATCTCCACCTAGATCTACAAGCTCCTCTCCTGTCCCAATCTTACACTTTGAGCTTCAAGAATAAAATGACTATGGTTCCTTACACACACCAGGTTGTGTCTTTGCTAACTGCTACCTAATTAGTATGGTATGCCACTATCTCATGCTCCCTTCTCAGATTAACCCACTGCTCCTTTAGCATCACCAAAGAATCAGCTGCCATCACCCCTCCAAGGAGGTTTCCTAAATCCTTTAGCTAACACTTGACTTGGATTATGTCCTCCTCTTCAATGTTCCCATATCTTTGCATTTACCCAAAAAAATATAATTGTTTTCTTATCTGTCTTCAACTAGTCATCCAAGATCTTGAAAGTGAGACTTTATCTCATTCTCCCATCTTCGTATCCCCAGTTCCTGGTTGTTGATAAATAACATGCTGAACATGTGTGTGTGTGTGTGTGTGTTAGTCGTTCAGTCATGTCCAACTTTGAGATCCTATGAACTATAGTCTACCAGGCTTCTCTGTCTATGGGATTCTCCAGGCAAGAATACTGGAGAGGGTAGCCATCCCCTTCTCCAGGGGATCTTCCTGACCCAGGGATCAAATCCAGGTCTCCTGCATTGCAGGCAGATTTTTTACCATCTGCGCCACCAAGAAAGCTCATATATAATAATAATAATATATACATAAATACACACTAAATCTTTGCTTTGGTCACATTATCATATATCAAAATTTTGACATGAACAAAATGAATACAAATTAAAGTGAACATATAGCACTTTATCATGACAGTAACTGCTTGATAAACAAGCAAATACCATAAATTTATGTTATGCTCTATTCATTTATGCTAAAGTCAAACATGATTTCATCTTCTATGTTAATGGTGATTCTAATATTCTTCAGACCCCACAAGTGGTTTCCTAGTTCTTGCATCTCAGAACCAAGTGTCCTGAATTCCCTCCACCCTGTATCCTGTCCTCGCGCCACAAGAGACTCCTCACCATTGCCCCAAGCACATGTCTCAGGCTCTGCATGAAACACTGAAACACCATGTCCTCCTATTTCCCTGTCAAACACATCCTGTCATAAATTTCGGAGCTCCTGCCCTGGGCACTTTGAGTCATTCTACCAAGATTTTATTTTCATAAATCTTTGTGCATATCGCTGGCATTATATTCATTCCCTTTGCGAGACAGTGTGCCCGCCCAGTCTCTGCAGTAAGCATTCCTTCCCTTTTCCTGTAACACAGATGGTCAATCCGGTTAATTTATGTATTCTAGATGAATTCATCCCTATTTCTATTCCCATCCATTAGAACTACTGAACGGATCTGTTTTTAGCCACAAGCTCTCCTCCTTAAACAAATATTCCCTGTGAAAACACAATCATCCTTACAACTTCATGAATGACCTTCAAATGCAGATCTCTGGCTTTCATCTATCACTTGAACTAAAGTCCTCTATTTCCAGTGACCCCCCCCCCGAAAAAAAAAATGCCTGCTTGCTCTTATTTTCAACACAGTATATTAATATTGGGCTAACTCATCCTCTTCTTCCCCCATCTTTTCTAGCCCTTCTCAACTTTACTCATCCTCCCAAGAGCATAGAAATATGCTTACATCCCTAGGGTAGGACTGAAGGCATACTTGATTATTCCCTTACTCTTAACTCCCATAACCAAGTATCACCAAGCCATACTAATTTTTACTATAAATAAAGATGCTAAATTTGCCTCTTCTCCCACCCTTCAACACTGAGTTTTTTTCAGCTCAGACCACAAAAACTGAGTGCCCTCTTAAATGATTTCCCTGTCTTCGACTCCTTTGTAACATATTGCCTCCATGTTAATTTTACCAAAACACGCTGTGACTAACTCAATCTGCCAAACCCTTTGAAAAACTACCTGGCTCTGAAGAAAATCAGAGCGAGAGACCAATTTAGGTTATTTTAAAACAAAACATTAGGTAATTCTAATCCTCTAAATCTTCTAAACTAAAGGCTGATTAATGGGTAGAACCTTGGGTTTCTTGTATTTCAGTCTACTACCTATTTCATCGTTTAAACTGACAGAGTTGCTTTCTGAGAAAAGTCTTGGCCCTGCCAGCAGATCCTTCTGCAGCTCAAAAATATAAGCCAGATTTTAACTTTTATAACACAACACCATCTTTGGCAACTACAAAATTAGGAACCGTAGCATATGGATCTTCTTTCAGTAGGCACAGAATACCAATACCTTAGATACATGCTACTGACCTGAAGATTATTTGCTCTAATACATACTAATATATTTATAGGTAAAATGATATGATAAACAAGATCTGCTTCAAAATATTAATAATCCAGTATGGGTGAGAGGTGAATAAAGTAGAAGAGGGTCACAGATGAGAAAGAACCCATCATGAGTTGACAATTATTGAAGCTGAGGGACAGGAATTTAGAGACTTATGCTGCTATCACTATATTTATGTTTGAAATTTTTAAATAGAGAATTAAAATAAATTTGAAATCAAATGTTATAAAATATTTTCAGTATTGGCCATGGACAATGGATACTTATTCCCTTCTATATCTCTAAATATTCTTTTTAGTTCTCTAAAATGAATAAGAATTACTTAGAGAAATTTATAGGGCTTTCCTGCTGTCTCAGACAGTAAAGAATCTGCCTCCAGTGTAGGAGACCCAGGTTCAATCCCAAGGTCGGGAAGATCCCTGGAGAAGCGAATGGCTACCCACTCCAGTATTCTTGCCTGAAGAATTTCATGAACAGAGGAGCTTGGTGGGCCACAGTCCAGAGTGTCACAAATAGTCAGACACAACTGAGGGACTAACATCTTAAAAAAAAATCATAGAATGTTAAAATTAAAAAAAAAAAAAAACTATGCTCTCTACATCAGCTAGGCCTCTTCTTACTCAGTCAATATTTGAAAGAGATGTGTTCATTATTCATTCCTTACAGTCACTGAAACTTTATCATTTTTATTATCAAGTGAAAGAATCACTAAGCTATGTACCTCCACTATTTTATTCTGGTACTCAGTAGAGCTATCTTTATAAAAAAAAAATTATTAGCCTAATTGCCCTTTTCACTGAAGGATGTTCCATGAACCAATGTAACAGAAAACATATCCACATTTTTTTCAAAGAAATGCTGCAAAAAATATCCATTATTATATTCATATCCCTTATAATAAAGATCTACCTAAGCCCCCTTAGAACTATGGGTTTTAGTATGAGCTCCACACTAGAATCCCCTGAGAGATTTAAAAATTTCTGATGCCCAAGTCATACTCAAAAGTTAGCAAAACAGAAAAAGAGACACAGATGTACAGAACAGACTTTTGGACTCCGTGGGAGAAGGCGAGGTTGGGATGTTTTGAGAGAACAGCATTGAAACATGTATATTATCAAGGGTGAAACAGATCACCAGCCCAGGTTGGATGCATGAGACAAGTGCTTGGGGCTGGTGCACTGGGAAGACCCAGAGGGA
Source organism: Cervus canadensis (assembly GCF_019320065.1). Lineage (NCBI taxonomy): Eukaryota > Metazoa > Chordata > Mammalia > Artiodactyla > Cervidae > Cervus > Cervus canadensis. The sequence goes on from NC_057400.1 coordinate 24,950,217, forward strand.
TGGGGTGGGGAGGGAGGTGGGAGGGGGGATCAGGATGGGGAATACGTGTAAATCCATGGCTGATTCATGTCAATCTATGGCAAAAACCACTACAATATTGTAAAGTAATTAGCTTCCAACTAATAAAAATAAACAGAAAAAAATAAATAAATAAAATGTAATTGAATGACTAAAGAATAAAAACAAACAAACAAAAAAATTTAGTAAATTAGAATCAGAGGAGGTGGGATTCCGGCATCACTAATCTATGGGGCTAGTGGTATCCCAGTTCCCTAACCAGGGATTAAACCCAGGCCTAAACACTCCCACGGACAGAGGAGTCTGGCGGGTTTCAGTCCACACGGCCACAGTGAGCTGCACGTGACTGAAGCAACTTAGCAGCGTGCAGCTGGGCAGTGAAATCACTGAATCCCAACCACCAAACCACCAGGAGGCTCCCAGGCGTCGGCACCTTTTAATGTTCCTAAAGGATTCCAATGTGCAGTCCAACTTAAGAGACATTGTTTTAAAACTATATAAATTAGTGACATATTGTTAATTTTTTGTTAGACAAACTTTCAAGAACATACAAAAACAGACAGCATGATAAGCCCCCATGTATCCAACACACAACTTTAACAGCCATTAAAATTTTTGCCAAAGTTGGTTCAACCCTCCTTCCCACTCTATTTTTATTTATTTTTTGCTGGAATATTTTAAAGCTAATGTCAGAAATAAGATCATTTCATCTTTCAGCACTTCAGTATGCAAACATTGTTTCTTATGATTAACTGACTTAATTCCTTTTTATTAGACAATGAGAGGCTTTGAAGAGCTTAGTTTTTTGTTGAAATGGATTAAGTTTCCTTAAATTAGAATATCTAAAATACCCATGTTTCCTCTATCCCTGTTATAACTTGGATTTTTTATTTTTGTTTTTGTTTTAATGGTTTTCAGTTATATTGTACACGTGCATTTTAATAAAAAACAGCTCTTTCATTGCAGTGTTTTAAATGTATCATCATATTACTGTCCTCTCAAGAATATATACAATATCTACTCTGCCTATTATTTTGGGTTGGCCAAAAAGTTCGTTTGGATTTTTCCAGACCACCTTAGGGGAAAACCCAAATGAAGTTTTGGCCAAGCCAATACCAAGTCAAATCCCTCAGTTTGACTTCACATTTAGTAATGTGTATTTTTACTAATTATAAAAGTAAGATATAGTCATTATAGAATAATTTGGAAAATATACAAATAGAAAAAGAAAAGAAGAAAACCTATTTTATTCCTTTTCCTAAACATGGAAACACATTTGACAAAATTGAGATTGTACTATGTGGACCATTTTCATGATATAATTTTTACTTAACATTCTCATGAGTATATTCCAAATCTTTAAATCTTTATATAAAATGATATTTAAGAATTATGGAATTAATATTCTATGATATGAATGTACTATATTTTACTAGACGATTACCTTATTACTGGACAGTTCGATTACTTTCCAATGATTATACATAATTCTTTGCTGATAATTCTAATCATCTTTTGGTCAAAATCAGTGAAGGGTCTGAGGTTTTGCCCTACTTGCAAGTTAACCTCCCACAGTCTTCCAGATGCTGACAGCAAAGCTGACACTCCTGAGTCAGACAAAGGACATATATGTATATGCTCTCCAAGATTATTATGTCTGGCTGCTCGTCCATGTCCACCCCAATTTCACCCCCAGTAGAGTCAGATGCCAACGCCTCCATGAAAACAAATGACCCCCTGCTCTGAATTCTTGATTGTACTACATATTTCTGAACCTCTTCATCACATATTATGTTAAGCGGTCTGGGCTGACCAGGTGACTTGTTTTTAAAGATTCATGATAGTATCAAAAGACTTCTAACATTTAGGAAGATCTCTAACCTTCTCAATCCTACCAGCGTCAAAATAACAGAGCCCAAATTCTGATTAATGCAAATAAAAATCTTTATATATAATAATTATGCAGAAAACTGGCTTTTTTTAGGGAGTAAATCAATAATATTCTTTGGGTTGATAGGCAATCAATTAAAACAGTGAATATATCAATATTTGGATGAAATATTTTTAGCAAAATGTTTCCTGTGATACACACTGAGATAGTACAAATCACAGACACTTAAAACCACTTCCCAAAGAAGGAAAATGCCAAAGAATGTCCAAACTACTGCACAATTGCACTTATTTCACATGCTATCAAGGTAATGCTCAAAATCTTTCAAACCAAGCTTCAGCAATATGTGCACTGAGAACTTCCAGATGTACAAGCTGGATTTAGAAAAGGCAGAGGAACCAGAGATCAAATTGCCAGCATCCACTGGATCATAGAGATAGCAAGGGAATTCCAGAAAAACATCTACTTCTGCTTCATTGACTATGTGAAAGCCTTTGACTGTGTGGATCACAACAAACTGGAAAATTCGTAAAGAGATGGGAATAACAAACCACCTCACCTATCTCCTGATAAACCTGTATGCAGGTCAAGAAGGAACAGTTAGAACTGGACATGGAAAAACTTGACGGTCTCAAAACTGGGAAAGGAGTACGTCAAGGCTATATATTGTCACCCTGCTTACTTAACTTATATGCAGAGTACATCATGAAATGCCAGGCTGGATAAAGCACAAGCTGGAATCAAGATTGCTGGGAGAAATATCAATAATCTCAGATATTCAGATAACACCACCCTAATGGCAGTAAGTGAAGAGTAACTAAAGAGCTTCTTAATGAAGGTAAAAGAGGAGAGTGAAAAAGCTGACTTAAAATTCAACATTCAAAAACTAATACCATGGCATCTGGTCCCATCACTACATAGCAAATAGATGAGGAAAATGTGGACACAGTAACAGATCTTCTATTCTTGGGCTCCAAAATCACTGAGGATGGTGACTGCAGCTGCAAAATTAAAAGACGCTTGCTCCTTGGGAGAAAAGCTATGACAATCCTAGACAGCATATTAAAAGAGACATCACTTTGGCAACAAAGATCCATATATTCAAAGTGATGGTTGTTCCAGTAGTCATGTACAGATTTCCGTGTTGGATCACAAGGAAGGCTGAGTGCTGAAGAACAGATGCTTTCGAATTGTGGTGCTGGAGAACTCTTGAGAGTCCCTTGGATTGCAAGGAAATCAAACCAGTCAATCCTAAAAGAAATCAGTCCTGAATATTCACTGGAAGAACTGATGCTGAAGCTGAAACTCTAATACTTTGTCCACGTGATGTAAAGAGCCGACTCACTGGAAAAGACCCTGATGCTGGGAAAGATTGAGCGAAGGAGGAGAAGGGGGCAACAGATGATGAGATGGTTGTATGGCATCACCGACTCAATGAACATGAGCTGGAATAAACTCCACGAGTTAGTGAAGGACAGGAAAGAGTGACGTGTTGCAGTCTGTGTGGTCTCAAAGAATTGCACGCAACTTAGCAACTGAACAATAACAACAAAAATCACTAGAGCAATATTGGAATTCATCATGATAAAGATGGCCTCCAAAGATCCAAGAATAAAATTAATAAAGTGGGAGACCAAATAATTTGAGGAATAGAGCCATTAGACTGGAACAAAAAGCAGATCACAGATACCAGAAACTTGCAGTTTCTTGCAAAGTACAAAACAGTATGTTCTTCAAGATAAAATCTTCATTACAGTAGGCATTTTGAAAACCAAAACTACCTATTTTTGACACAAAGTTAAAAATTATGATTCTAAAAATATACTTTAAAATTGTATGTGTCCCCAGAGTTTTTGAAGTATTTTCACATACCCAGTGTAAGATTAAGGATTACAGAAACTTTATTTAAAAAAATGTTATCAGAGGGAAAGCATAAGTGCTATTTTTTTTTCCTACTAGAACTTAAGGAAACTAGAATTGAGACTGTCAGTCAAAAAATAAAAATATTTTTTAAACTAAACCATAGTTGTATTTAAAAGGTTGAAAATCAATCCTAAACATTAATTTAAATAACATAAATTATTTAAAGTCAATTAAAATCATTTTATTTTATTTTAACAATTTAAATTATTATAATTTAAATAGTTTAAATACTATTCTCAATTAATCATGAAACACTCAAATTATTGTCCAGTTAAAGGACCTGTTTAGAAGCTCGAATTAGAAGACTCATTGCTCCTGAGAAAAGTTATCTTAATAAGGAAAAGAGTGGAAAATAAAATTACTCAAAATAATTGAGATATGTACTTTGACTTGATCATCACCACCTACTAGTAAATTAGGCATGCAGAAATATATGCACACACCACCCCAGATTTGGAGGAAACAGAAGATAGATATATACTGCTCACCTAAGATTTATGACTCTGGTGGAATCAAAAATTCAATGAAGGTAGTGCTGGCAAAGGTAATGCCCTAAATGATGCCAAATGAAGCTTCTTACGTGCTTCTTTTTCCCTTCTTAATTCTTTCTCCTGTTTTAGTAAAACTCTTTATTTTACTTGTGGATATCTTAGTTGGTTTATATTTCTTAAAAATGTATACATTCAGGTATACAACATAATAATTTGATAGACTACAAAGTGATCACTAAAACAAGTCTACTTAACACCCATCATCACACATAATTACAATTCTTTTTTCCTCTTATGAGGAGATCTTTTAAGATCTACTCTCTAAGAAAATTTCAAATGTATAATACAGTATGACCAACTATAGTCATGATGCTGTACATCTCCAGGATTTACTTGTTTTATTTTGACCATCTTTATTACCTTTGTTTTTTGAGTGATATTTCCACTGGGTATTGAATTCTGGGTTGATAGTTCCTGGTTTTCTTTCAGTGCTTGGAAGATGTTGCTCCCCTGTCTTCTCCTTAAGATGTTTCCAATGAGAAATCTACATAACTTCATATTGATTTTTTTTTAATCCAGATGCTTTTAAGATATTCTCCTCAACACCACCTGTAGACAACAGATTCTCAAGTGGCCCCCATAACCCACCTCCTTGTACTCATGCTTTATGTAATCCCTCCCTTTGAGTGCAGGCAGGACAAGCTACTTGCTTCTAAACAACAGAAGGTGACCAAATGTATGTGCTTATACTACAGAAGATTGTATCATCTTTCCTTTCAAGAAGAGTTGCAAGGATACAAGCAGCCGTGTTAGGACAGTCCACATGGCAAGAGAATGAGGGTGGTCTCTGGGAAATAGCAAGCAAGAAACAAAAATCCTTATTCCAACAGCTCACAGACAGTGAATACAACCAACCACCACGTGAGTTTGGAAATAGATCCTTCCCAGGGTGAGTCCCAGTCGAGACCACAGCCCTGACCGAATTAGGAGGTTCTCCAGTTTGGCTGTTGAAAATGGGCACTATATCTGACCTTTTGTGAGTAACAGGCATCATTCTTTGTAGTTTTCTCAGATGGTTCTTGCTTTGGCCTCGAGAGATTCCTAACATTCCCATGCATGTGCTAATTTGCACTCTGATGAATGATCAACTGGGACCCTCTACAGATCTCCAGGATTCTCTCTTTGAGCAGCTCTGTCTATTCCAGCACTGTTTTTAGCTTCTTTTTTTAATCTATCCAGACTCTTATCTCTAGCTCAATGCCAGTGGTCCTACCAGTTTCTCCCTGGATTCCTCCTCCTTGTATCTGGGTTTAGAAACTCTCCCAAGGCAAAAGAGTCTGGGTAATCATCAAGCTCACCTCATTTCTTTGCTCTTTCTCAGGGGTCATTGCCCTTTGTTGATTAATGTCTAGTGTCTTAAATGGTTTCATATATATTTTGTCCATTTTTTGTTTCAGATGGAAAAGTAAATCTCATTACTGCTATTTCATATTGGATGAAAGCAGAAGTCCTTCAATAAATACATTTAACCACAGAACTAAAACCAAAACCAATGTGGGAACTGAGGTGGCAAAATAGAATATGAAAGGTATTTCCTCTGACCACGTAGACAAAATACAACTGTAGGAAGAAAACTAAATTTGGGTGCAAGAGCAGATTCACCTCTTGCCTTAACCATAATAGCTATTAGTGTTCAGGTACTGATGAAAGCGTATAAATCAAACAATAGAAGTATATGCATAAGTATATTGGTTAAAAAAACAATAATTTCAAAATCAGATCGTAGAAAAAGAACAATGGACAAGAAAGTGAGTGAAGTGAAAGTCACTCAGTCATGTCTGGCTCCCTGAAACCCAATGGACTATAGTCCATGGAATTTTCCAGGCCAGAATAGTGGAATGGGTAGCCTTTCCCTTCTTCAGGGGATCTTCCCAACCCAGGGATTAAACCCAGGTCTCCCACATTGCAGGCGGATTCTTTACCAGCTAAGCCACAAGGAAAGCCCAGACAAGAAAGTGAAGACACATTAATTTTATCATTATTCATTAAAAATAACAAATAGGTACTATCTCAAGAATTAGAAAATTCAGGGTACCATATAAAAGTATAACTATGAAGGTAGACAAGAGAGAAAATATGTAAACCTTCCTAAACATCAAAGGAACTACACACACACACACAATTCTATAGAAAGAACATTTTTTTTATTTTTCTTTTTTTTAAATACCTCAGAGAAAGGACAGTTGAGCACTGAACAACTCAGGGGTTAATCTGTGTGTATAACTTACAGTTGAGCCTCCATACCTGAGGTTTTTCTACATCCTCACATTCAAACAAATAAGAACCACGTAGTATGATAGAATTTACTACTGAAAAATATCCTCAAACAAGTGGACTTGCACAGTTCAAACCCATGTTGTTCAAGGATCAACTGTAGAGAATCTGAAAAAACAAAACAGACAAAAAAAAAAACAGATTTCCATAAAAGAAAAAGAGGAAGTTGCTCCTCCACAAAATCCACCACCATCACCACCACCAGACTTGCTCAGTGGCTCAGTGGTAAAGAATATGCCTGCAGTGAAAGAGATCCATGTTCAATCCCTGGGTCAAGAAGATCACTTGGAGAAGGAAATGGAGACCCACTCCAGTATTCTTGCCTGGGAAATCACACGGACAGAAGACGCTGGCAGGGTCACAAAAGAGTCAGACGTGACTTATTGACTAAACAACAACCAACAATCACCACCACCAACCCACCTCAAAATAAGGCACTAATCTCATATGGTTTCACAGAGGAATTCTATCAAAATTTTAAAGGTTAGGTTAAGTCCATTTCTTTTTAAACTAGTATTAACAGGAGATGGTGTGCATGCTCACTCACTCAGTCATGTCTGACTCTTTGGGACTCCATGAACTGTGGCCCTCCAACCTCCTCCATCCATGGGATTCTTTGGGCAAGAATACTGGAGTGGGTTGCCATTTCCTACTCTGCAAGAATCTTCCCGACCCAGGGATCGAACCTGTATTTCCTATGTCTCCTACATCAGCAGGTGGATTCTTTAACACTGAGCCACCTGGGAAGTCAAATAGGGAGTGGAGGAACTCCCAAATTATTTTATTTTTATGAAGTGGGTATAACAAAAATGGGTGAATCTCACTTAAAAACAGATGTCAAAATCTGAAATAAAGTATTAACAAAGTAATCTAGCAAGAACTGAAAACAGAATAAAACATCATGAACAAGTTATTCTCTTGCCAAACATACAGACATGGTTCAGTATTAGTAAATCAATAAGATCCATCATTTTAGTACTTTTAAAAGAAAAAAAAATCACATAAACATGAGTAGGCATTTAACCAAATTTAACTATTCTTTTCAAAATTCAATAAAATTTTGGTTCTTAAAATGAGAATCCTTGATTCTTTTTAACTATAATATGTTCAGTTCAACTTAAAAGCCAGCATCATACTTAAGAAGAAGAAATATTAGAGTCAGCAACAAGACAAAATACTCATTATTGTCACTATTATTTAGCACTGTGCTACAGGAATTCATCAATAAAATTAGACCAAAAAAATGAAAGGTATAAAAAAAGGTATAAAAAATTTATCTGGAAAGCAGATAAATTTATCAATATTTGTGGATAAGATTAGAAAGTTCAAGACTACTACAACTAGAGAATTTAGTAACCTTACAGAGTATAAAATTAATGTTTATAAAATTATTACAATATATATAAACATATATAAGTATTAAAAGAAAATACTGCATAAATAGCAAAACATATATACATAAATAAAATTTCCTAGGAATAAAGCTAAGAAACATGTAAAACCTCTATGAAGAAAACATTAAAGTATTACTGAAGGTACTCAAGGATGATTTGTATAAATGGTAAACTGTACTAACACCTTAGATAGGAAACAAGACATCAATTCTCTTTGAATTTATCTTGATCACAATTTAAAAGGCTGTTTTGTTTATTTTAAATTAGATAAATGGATTCTAATTTTCATAGATAAAGAATGAAAAAGCAATAGCCAAGAAAACCCAGGACTTGTGCAGGGCAAGGGGGGTGAGGATCAATTGGAGACAGAAACTGACCCTACCAGACATTTAAGATATTTCAAAATCTCAAATATATAAAGTATAACATTGGTTCAAACATAGACACAAATCAATGAAAAAGAAGACAGAGTCCAGAAATACATAGAACACAATGAGTTAGAATGGTGATAAAGGTAGCTTTCAAAACAGGGATGAACAATCCAATAAACATCTATGGCTGATTCATATCAATGTATGACAAAACCCCCCAAAAAAATAAAATAAAATAAAAGTCCATATTTAATGTAGAAAAATAAATAAATAAAATAAACAGTGTTGAGTCAATTTGGTAGCCACTTAGAGAAGAAATAAACTGGGATCTAGTCCAGGATGCAAAAGGACAAATTTCAAAGGATCCAAATGTTTCTATATAAAAAATATAACCAAAGAAGTACTAATTGGCTGAATATACCCTAGGAAGTAACTTTCTCATAGGTCACGGTTTACTATCCAATGAAAATATGTGAACCATTATTGTACGAGAGATCTATAAACTTAAAATTTTCTAATAACTACTAAAATTTTCTAGTAGTCCTTGAAAAAGTGGAAAATAAAATAGGTGAAATCAATTTTAATAATATATTTTAACTCAAGATAACTAAAATATTATCAATATATAATCAACATAAAACTATGAAAAATTTTGCTTTATTTGGAACTAAACATTTTTAATTCATGTGTATTTTACAGCTACAGACATGGCTCAATTCAGACTAGCCACATGTGGCTATCATACCAACTGGCGGGTCCTACGCAGTGCAGACTAAGTTCCACAAAGGTAGGGAACACAACTATTTTCTTCAGCTAAGTTCACCCAGTACTGCACAGTACCCTGCATATATTTTTGTGAGAGAGAGGAAAAGGAAGGAATAAAATGGATCTTATTTGAGAAACAAAGGCATTGATATAGTAAAGGAGGAGGGGGTAAAGGCATTTGCTACATTAGAAGTCTTGGATTCAAGTCTTAACTCTAATATTTCCCAGTGGATACCCTGGGCAAATTGCAACTTTTCTGAACTTGAGCTGTAAAAGATTTTTCATGCTTACCCACTGTTTAGGGGTTGCTATGAAGATCAAACGCGAACACACAGACATATGTAAATTGTGAGGTACATTTATAAATATAGCATTTATAAAAATAGCATTTATAAATGCTATTATATGTTGTCACTGAAGAATTGATGCTTTTGAATTGTGGTGTTAGACAAGACTCTTGGGAGTCCCTTGGACAGCAAGGAGCTGTCAGACCACTCAGTCCTAAAGGAAACCAACCCTGAATATTCATTGGAAGGATTGATGCTGAAGCTGAAGCTCCAGTACTCTGGCCACCTGATGTGAAAAGATAACTCATTGGAAAAGACCCTGATGCTAGGAAAGACTGAAGGCAAAAAGAAGGAGGAGGCAGAGGACAAGATGGTTAGATAGTATCACCGACTCAATGAGCATGAATTTGAGCAACCTCCAGGAGATAGTGGCGGAGAGAGCCGCCCAGCGTGCTGCAATTCATGGGGTTGCAAACAGTCAGACACACTTATCAACTGAACAACAACAACTAAGGTAAAAAGCTCTGTCTCTATTATCATTGTTTCCACAGGATACTAGCTTCTTACTTTGATCACTGTTGCCCATCTATGCCCAGCCATGAACATGCAGGTTGAAATTATGCAGCATGTTGGTCCATGTTCTATCCCCGCAGGACCACTGTTTTGATTTGTAAATTTGTGCTCAGGCTTCCCTGGTGGCTCAGTGGTAAGGAATCTGCCTGCCAATGCAAGAGACACAGGTTTGATCCCTGGGTTGGGAAGATCCCCTGGAGAAGGAGGTAGCAACCCACTCTGGGAAATCCCATGGACAACGGAGCCTGGCATGCTACAGTCCATGGAGTCACACAGAGTCGGATACAACTTAGCAACTAAACAACAAATTTGTGTTCCCAAACATCTCTTCCTATTCCCAAACTATGACTTCTGGCTGCCCGGTAAAAAGAAGGTAGAGTCAGAGGAACATGTTATTTCTCCCCAAAGTTGCCCTCATTAATTGTCATCAAAGCTGGTATCTTGAGTAAGCAAATTAGAAAAACAAGGATATTTAAATAAACATACTTGGTCTTTCAGACTACCTTCAACCAGCCAGAACGCCTGAACTAAAAGTCTCCTGGATTAATGTCACTAACAGCAACAGTACCTTTGTTAACTTCTGGATGAAACAGTCCTTTCATTTTCAGGTAATACAAAATATTCCTTTGTTAACAACAGAGTAGAAAGAGATTAAGCCAGAAAACCTGGATTTTTCTCTTCTGCCTGCCACTTAAAAGTGGCCTAAATTTACACAAATAACTTAATCTCTACCAGTCCATTTCCATCTATGTTAATTGAATATAATTATGCTTTGCTTGCACAATTATTTGGAGAATATTCACTGCCACTTTACTGAAGCCTTCCTATTATATAGAATGGTTATGGGGGATAGTATGTTATTATTATAGTGATCTCTGGCATGGCTTATAAATAAACCATTGATGAGGAAATTTAGAAAATACTGTGGTAGTATTACTGTGAAAAAACTATATTGCAATACACATGTGATCTTATTGTAGAGTTGCATGCATGCTACTAGCACATTTGATGCCAAACGTTCAAATATTTTCACTTTAATCTTGACTTTCTATGTGGTTTAGTTATCTTTTTCTATACCAGGTGCATGATGCAATGAAGATGAATGTTCCTCAAAGTAACTAATAGTAGCCAACTCTTTCTCTGTGTATATATGAGCACAGAGGGAGTTAGGGCACTTGGCCAGCCTCAGAGGTGAATTGCTCCTGATAGTATAAGAGATTAGAGAAAGGCCTAAAGCCTGGCTCAGATGGTAAGGAATCTGCCTGCGATGTGGGAGACCCGGGTTTGATCCCTGAGCTGGGAGGATCCCCTGCAGAAGATAATGGCTACTGAATCCAGTATTCCTGCCTGGGAAATCCCATGGACAGAGGAGCCTGGTGGGCTATAGTCCACAGAGACAGAGTCAGACATGACTGAGCCACCAACACTTTTAAGACCACTAGACAAGAATCACCTACAGAATTCAGAGAGCATAATTAGGTAACAGCCACTTAGTTTTCCACACATAATGCTGGAAGAGGGGCTACATTTTAATGCATAAGAATCCCACTTCTGCTTCCACAATCTGCACACAGGCTTCTTCCTGGATTAAACTCATAAGAAGGACTTAGTATTTAAGTTTCCTGTGATGGGGGTCTTTGTTCACACTAAATCATAAGAATAATTTTAAACAGAGAAGAAAAAAGTGATATACAATTTTGTAGTTCTTTGTTATAAAGTGGGATTTCTATGTTTCTTCAGAAAAATAATTTTTACTGTTCTCACTTACAAAAACTGAAGCATTCCCAGGGTCTGACTAGAAAAGCATAAAGTTAGGAATATTGCTCCATAGATTTATTCCTCCAAAGATGAAAACATACAATGGAACAAAGAGGAAAAAAGATAATCTTAAGGCCACAGATAACTGACCATATCTAAGTCAGAATTCCTTAAGGGAAGCCAAAAATTCACTGGAAGCTCACAGTTTGTTTCTTCTTTTTAACTTTTTTTTTACTTTTTTTTTTTCCCCTTTAGTTAGAAGATATGCAACTTGATTGATGGTATTTTTTCCACATTGGTGACATTTTAAATGGAAACCAAGATTTTTTGGGGGTGGTTGTAATAGCTTGATGAAATCTTTAACATGTGCCAAAATGTTTCATTAATGTAAGTCAGCCAAATAATCCTCTTGCCTTGTAAAAATATTTCTTTTTAAAAAATGCTTTCTGAACTATTAAAATATTAGAGTACTCAGAGTTTCGCTACAAATATATGAGTTATATTGACTAACACTTACTGTACCAGTATCTCTTCAAAGCAAACAGTAGAGAGGATGGGATAATGTTAGGTATGAAGTTCTCAACTTTTTAACATCAAATAATAATTATGTTTAAATTCACATAGCAATCAATAAGCTGGGATTCAACCAAGTTGCTGCATTTCTCATTCAAAACAACTGTTTGACCTTGTGAAGAGCCAGGTGGCTGCTGCCTTGAGGTTTGTGGTATTTAGGTCATGGTGACCAGCAGCCAGTATGGATTCTCTTTTCCTCTGCCTATCGTTTTTTTTCTAGTTGAAATGAAGAGCCAGGTCATGTTTGATTAGTGATAACAATAAAGATGTATGGTATTTAAAAGTAGGAAAAGTGCCTTTCAGTCAATAGAAAATTATATACCTGACATTAAAGCAGAAAAGTATAGCGATGCACTGGAGGTGAAAAATAGGGGAATCTTAACTAAATTACAGGGAAATTTCCATAACAGATTCACTAGTAATGCTGATTTAATAACGATTTCCTGTCATGAACTATATTTATCATATACCGCCTCTCTGACATGACACTGTATTTAATGTTTTTAAGAGCCATTTTTAATCAGATTAAACTCAAGGAAACTGATAGGTATCTGTTTGGTCTTAGCTTTAGCTTCTGTTTCTTATTTAGTCACAAGACTATTATTGCTGGAATCTTTATAAACACATTTGCCGGGATTGCCACAAGAGTACAGCTTATGTTGTGAGGTCAGAAAAATGTGTGCCAGTGGTTTTCATGATCTCTGCACAGAGTGCATTACAGAATTGTTTAATAAATTAAAGACAAGGGATGCGAAATGTGTTCCTTTCCCCCATGGGATTAAGCGTCTAAAAATATAACTTATTTTTAGATTCAAGAAATAGTTTCTTAGGAACTAAGTAACCAAGAAAAATGCTCAAAGAAAGGTTGGTACAATATTATTCATTACTCAAGTATATTTACATAAAACTAAAATTTTCAACAATAAGCTCAACGTTCTAAAAGCTAATTTACCAAGCAAGCAAAACTAACTTTGATAATCTATGTAACTGCTATGACATTACTTAAGATACAACATTCCAATACTATCAGTGAACATATCAAGTTGAAAACCTGAAAGAGCCCTGGACTGCAAAGTTTTTCTCCTTCAAATTCAGGTTCTTGGAAAAAAGTGCTCCCTGGTTCAGGATTTCCCATGGCAGATAATCTAGCGACAATTCAATAGTGCCAAACTGAGCATTAGATAAGGATGAAGTCATATCAAAGTAAGATTAGCGTTAAAAAAAATGGAACAAAAAAAGTAGAAAAGAGAATTTAAAAGGTAGTAAAGACTGGTCCTTTAACACTCCAATTCTCATCACACAAAAATGTTTTCAGGCTTAGACGACTGCATAATACATGCAATATGCAAAACCACTTTGTGGGAGCTCTAACAATACTTTGTTTTTTCATTCACCTAAATTGCATACCTTTTCTGAACAAACATAATTAAAGTACCTGTGGCTTTGAAGCTTCCTCTTTAGAATATCTTAAAACTGTAGTAGGGCATGCATGATGGACACTGATTAGCTGCTAGGATATAATCTAGTGAACTGGTACTGAACTAAAACTATACGGTAGCAGCCACAGCTAGTTACATGGTGCATTTTTATGAAGTACATATTATATAGGAAAAGAGACTATCTTTCAGTTGTCTGTATACAAGAACAGGAGATCTTTAAGACAGTATTAATTAATGGTTAACGCAATTACTGCTGAAGTTTAGGCTTCCCCAGTGACGCAGTGGTAAAGAATATGCAGGCCAATGCAGGTTTGATCCCTGGGTGAGGAAGATCCCGTAGAGAAGGAAACCCATTCCCATATTCTTGCCTGGGAAATCCCATGGACAAGAAGCCTGGCAGGCTGTGGAATCACAAAGAGTCACATGGAGTCACAAAGAGTCCGACACGACTCAGCAATTAAACAACAACATTAATAACACCATAACTGAGTGTATGAAGTTTAAGAAAAATTAAAGTCAATGCTATTATTGAGAAGTTTTTTAATATCTTTGCCATTATATACAGTTTTAGTATGCATTATTTTTGCCTAATATTGATAAAATATTTCGTAAACAATTTACAGGTTGGGTTTCAGGTAAGCAGAATAAACACACTATTTATAAGCACAAGATATACTTTTAAACCAACTTTTAAAATTTCACTGGATCTTTCAACATTTGTTTGAAATCCTTACAAGATATTCATCTATTTGTGGCATCATATAGGTCTGTCTCCCCATCTGTCTATGTTTTTCGTGAAGACTAGTATCTGGTACATGTTCCCCCCACCCGCCCCCCTTCCCCACTTTAGTAGCTATTCATTGGCCCACTACTAAACCGTTTCTGCAATAGTTGTCCAACAGCATTTATCTATCATTTCTTAAAAATAAAATACAAGTTTGGTTTTTTTTCTAATAGGACAAGCAGATAAGCAATCAGTCTTTAATTTAATTTTTACTAAATTTAACTCTGTATGGCCAGAAAATTAATGTCATCAAAATTATTGTCATAATAAATAATTACATTGGCAGCATGATGTAATACTAAAATCTAAAACACTGAATTTTCTAAGAGTAGCATATACATGGTTATTCATCATAGCACTTCAGACCTATCTTTCCAAAAGTAACCTTCTTATAGTCCACAGCCAGGTTTGCTAAGAAATTCACATCTTGCATGTATGGACATCTTGAGGAATCCTTTTTTAAAGGAAATCCTGGCAACCTCCTTCCCCTCCCCACTCCACTTGGTAGCCTGACTCCAGCACAAGCTCATCTGGTTTGACTAAAATCATTGCATTATTTGGCAGTGGTTTCTTCATACGTGGCGCTTGGAGCTCATTGAAGCTCAAACAGCACAGGAAATGCAAATCATGCAAACCACCCTTACGATGGCGACGCACAGTGGCGTGATTGAGCGGCAGTACGCACGACTCGTGGGCTGACCACATGAAAGGAGCCATTTAAAGACCAGATGAGCGAAAGCTGGGATAAGTTAGAGAGTATGTGTGAGCTTCAAAGCTGGCAGAACAGCATCCTTATTTAACATAGAAGGGTTTTTTTTTTATTATTTTTTTTATTAATAACACCTGCCTGGGTTCTTTACGTGGAAGGAAGTTTACACAGGCAGAGTGAGTATATTGCATTAAGTGGTCCAATCTTTCTTTTTCAAATCCTAGGTATTGTAGAAGAGTGGAGTACTTTCCACCAGTTTTTTCACAGGATTTTCTACAGTTGTTAACAATTATGGGAAATGTTTTCTTTCTGTGAACTTAAAAAAAAAAAAAAGATGATCTCGAAATGTCCTACATTATCTGCTCATAATTCTTAGTGTCAGTTTAATTGCCACATGTTAATAAAATTAGTCCCTCCAACAAAAAGTAAGGAGGGAGCTACAGTTCTCAGGAATTCTGCAGCAAAAGCCTTAGGAGCAATACAGAATTTGCTATTAAGAGAATATTTGAAGAAGGCTAATACAGTAACTAGAAGAGAAAGATGGCTATAGGAAGTTTTCCCTTTCTTTTTGAGAACTTATTGTTTTTTAGATGTTTCTCATTTACCACCAAGTAAAGAAAATGTAACTATTAACAGAATAAACTCAATAACTTAAAATAATTAAAAGAAATGTTCGATTTTATATGTTTGTTTAGTGTTTTAAATTATTTTCCAAAGCCCTTTAAGTAGGCTATTTCATTTGCATTCAGACTTAAAAGCATCGAGAATTCCATTAAAGTGCTGGCTCCCTTAACCCCTTATACTATAGCTAGAAGCTTAAATAAGTGAATGAGGAAGTTAGAAGTTTAAATAAAGGGGAAAAAGGCTAATGGAATCAGAAAGACCTATACATAAATAGCCATATGATACTGAACTAATCACTCTCTGAAACTCAACTTTCTTATATTTAAGGAAGATGCTACCACTATTCTTTCTGACCACTTCAGAGCTTCATTTGAAAGATGGGGTGCTACAGTATGTGAGAAAACTGTAAGTGCTAAAAAAAAAATAAAGAAAGAAACACTCTACAATTTATGAGGTACTCACATTGTGCCAGGCACTACGTTAGGCTTCTTACATACTTTAGCTCATTTGGTTTAATTTCATCTTCACCATACCACTGCATTATTATTAGTTGCTTTTTTTTTTTTAAGAGGAGTTGGGTCAGGGAGAGAAGGAGAGGGTGGGATGAACTGAGAGAGTAACAGTGGCATAAGTACACGACCATGTGGACCATGTGTGAAATAGCTATAGCAAGAAGCCGCCACAGAGTCCAAGGAGCTCAGTTTGGTGCCCTGTGATGACCGAGAAGTGTGGGATGGGACACAGTGGGGAAGGGGATGTCTGTGCACATATGGCTGATTCATGTTGCCGTATAGCAGAAACTAACACAATATTGTAAGGCAATTATATTTCGATTTTTAAAAAAGGAGCTGGACCCCTTCTGTTTACTTTTATTTTGGCAGCGCTGCATGGCATGTGGGATCTTGGTGCCCTCAACCCCTGCACTGGAAGTGCAGTCTTAACCACTGCATTATAAGGGAAGTCCCTAGTTCGATTTGAGGACTGAATTACTCCTTCTGCTTTCAGCTCTTGGAAGGCATCAAGGATCCTACTGAAGAAATCAAACCTTGATCTATCTATCAAAAATATGATGTATGAATATTATGGAAATCTGAAGATGGGAGATTTAAGAGACACCATCTACCTTATGTCCTGTTTCATAGGAAACAGATATAAAAACCAGGCACTGATGAGCCACAGGTTCAAGATTTCAAAGACTGTGATGGTAGTGGGCAGAAATCTCTCCTTTTAGAATAAATTTAGAGTTGCAGCCTGAGGAGGAAGCACTGAAGTAGATCCAGTGAGGAAACAAAGTATGAAAATAACTGGATTTGAAAAAAATTGAAGGTTCCAAACTGCTAAGTGGATTTGTGTGGGTTTTGTTTTCATTTTCTTTTGAATGAAGAGGGCAGAGTTCATTCCTCTTCAAATGCCCCATGACAATTCTTAGCAATCTTACTGTCACATTTCCAGTTGGAAAACAAACCTGAATCTGTATCTCTTGTTTGAGCCTGTTTTTCTCCATTTGCCTTCAATAGCAAGAGAACATTATTGATTCATTAAATCATCCCTTACCTTTGCCTCTAAATTATTTCCAATTCTTCTAGGATTTATTTTCCAGCCTGTTATTGATCTTCATCAGTGTCCTCTAGGTGCTATCAAATTTGCCACATTAGATTCACATTACAGAATTCAATACTAAACAGTCAGGACCCACCCAGAAATGCCATCACCTACTCACCGTTCTTGACAACTCAACCTTTCCAGACCTCTCTTTTCTCGACTGTAAAATGACAGCAGGTTGATTAGAAGAGCTTTGAAGTCTTAACTATGTTAATATCTGTCATATTATCTCAGTGCCAGGTGTTAAAATTGAAAAATACTGATTAGTAAGAAAAAAATAAAGTAGTATCATGAAAGACTCTAAAATGGGAAGCAAATAATCAACATTTTGTCAATAGCACCCAGGGCTTCCCAGGTGGCTCCAGCGGAAAAGAACTCACCTGCCAATGCAGGTGACATAGGAGACACAGGCTCAGTTTCTGGGTCAGGAAGATCCTCTGGAGGAGGGCATGGCAACCCACTCCAATATTCTTGCCTGGAGTACCCCATGGACAGGGGAGCCTGGTAGGCTATAGTCCATGGAGTTGCAAAGAGTCAGACAGGACTGACGTGACTTAGCATGCATGCCATAGCACCCTGTGGACAACTACCTATGTGACCATAGTTAAGTCACTGAAACCTTTCTGTTGCTTTTACCGATGAACTGAAAATAATACATCACACTTTTTCATGGAGGGAGTGGACTATATAATTTCTTACTGCAATGGTTCCAGAGTGAATGACTTTATTATGGCTTATTGTATTTACATGATGGTACCAAGCAGTCCTTCATTTAACAAAAATGTACGATAAGCCTAGAATATAACAGGCATCATATGACACAGTGAATTCAAGGATGATGGTATAATGGGTTGAACTGTGTTGTCCAAAAAGATCTATTTAAGTCCTAACCCCTGGTATTCAAGTTAGGATAAGATCATACTAGACTAGTATGGGTTCTATATCCAAAGACATCTGTTCTTCTAAAAAGAGGAAAGGACATAAAGAGATACACACAGAAAAGAAAATCATGTGACAACAGAGGCAAAGACTGGAGTGATGCACCTACAAGCCAAAAATGCCCCAACACTGCAGAGATTCACTGGAAGTTAGGCAAAGGCAAGGAACGATTCTTCCCTAGACCCTGCAGAGAAGTACAGTCTTGGCAGCACTTGATTTTGGACTTCTAGCCACAAGAACTGTGACAGAATAAACAGTGTGGTTATAGAACCTTGGGAAACTACTACACTCAGTTACATCAGTATAATAAGAGATAGTCACTCAAATAAGCCACTCAGGCTTCCCCTGGTGGCTCAGTGATAAGGAATCTGCCTGCAATGCAGGAGTTGCAGGAGCAATGTTCAATCCCTGGGTTGGGAAGATTCCCTGGAAGAGGGAATGGCAACCCACTCCGGTATCCTTGCTTGGAGAATGACATGGACAGATGAACCTGACGGGCTACAGTCCATAGGGTTGCAAAGAATCAGACACGACTGAAGTGACTTACCAAGCATGCACTCAAATTTAAAAAGTTATTAAAAGATTTCCAAGAAATATGTTATTTTAGTGAAACCAAAGACTGGCAACACCTAATATTTTTAAAAATTAAGCATTCATGACACTGAAAAATGTGCTTTTGAACAGGATAAACCACAGGCTACTATCTTAACCTATTCTAATTTCCTAATTTGATTTTTTTAAATAGACAAACCATTTGACTTCTGAACATATCAGTTTCCTTTCCTAGAAAGTAAGATTTGACAAACATACTAATCTACCACACAAAAGTGAAAAGAAAATTAATGACATTTTACTGAACACTTTTGCAAATGTTCAGTATCATAATTATACACACATAACACAGAGACATGAAAGAAAAAAGGAAGGGAAAAAAGAAGAAAGGAAGGAAGAAAGAAGGAAAGGAAGATGATTTAGGTATAGGTAAGGTGTGGATATGGACCAAGGTTATCATGTCTTATCTTTGTCTCAACTATAGACCAAGCATAATCAACTATTCAAAAAAAAATTATTTAACTATTTAAATTGCTCACGAAGTGAAAAACAAAATTATAAAATAGCAGCATTCCTTAAAAAAAAAATTCTTGTGCTCTGATTAAAAAATAATTAAAATTACTAATACAAAACAACGATCTGTCCAATTAGCGTTGTCTTTAATTAGCAAAAACATTTAACCTCTTTAGTAAGCTTTTATGTGGACAGAATGTTTCATACTACTATAATTATCCCTTAAAAGTAACAAAACAAAAAGAAAGGAAATACCCAGCAAGTGAAACAAAGCTAAGAGAATTACTGAGCTATATTTATACTTACAATCTTGAACTGGTGAAGATAAAGTATAATAGATACTATTATTTGTACTAAGCCCAGATAGTATATCCTAGACCAGCATTCTCAACTCTGGTTTTACTTTAGAAAATCTTGCAGGATATTTAAATATAAATGCTGATGTCCAGGGCCTATCTACAGGTAGGGTTGCCTCCATGGCATCATAGGCTTTGGTCTCATAACCACAGAGGGCACTATTTATACAAGGCAATAAAACCTATAAGATGCAGGAACAAAAGTGAATACAAAGCATTAAAGATACTAAGTGAGCCACTAAATCAAACCAATTAATCATTTCTCAAATAAGAAGCACCAGACTTCAGCTCTCTGGGCAAAACGAAGCCTCTATTGGACAGCCGTTTAGTACACAGCATGCTGAGCATACTCTGAGTCCTGGGAGATTTATTTTTCTCCTCCTTAGCACATAATAGCACCCTATGTATGGTAAATATAGTATTTTATGATATTGAGGAATTACTTAGGATTTATTAAGGTGATAACGGTATCACTCTAAGTTATGTTTTATTTTTAAGAGATTATAGGGACTTCCCTGGTGGTCCAGTGATTAAGACTCCACAATTCCATTGCAGGGGGTGAGGGTTCTATTTCTGGTCACTGGTCAGGGAACAAAGATCCTACATGCCATGAGGTACAACCCCCCCCCCGCAAAAAAGAGGGATTTTTATCACTTAGAGGTACACAGTGAAATATGTAATTTACTAATAGAACATCAAGAATTTGCTTCAATATAATATGGAACAGGAAAGAGTGAAGCAGATTTTAGATAAAACTAGATTGGATTATTTATAATTGTTAAAGGGTAAATAGGCTCGTTAACTACGCCCCTTTACTTCTCTATATATGTTTAAATTTTTCAGTAATGTGACCACTCATACAAACCAAAAACAGAAAAAGCAATGCACCTTTAGGAAGCAAGTTCTCTTCACCAAATGGAGACTATGCTTAAGATGAATAGTATTATCACAAGGAAAGGACCAGGCTATCATTCACTAACCATATAAGTAAGAATTATCTGTTGGAAAAGTAACTGGCAGTCAAACAAAAAGGTTTACAACAAGACACAGGACGGAGCTATAATTTAAAAGTAGTGGAAAGGAGAAATGACATCAGGCTACAAAATAAGAACTAATCAGTGACCTAAAAGAGGTCAAGAAGGTTTCTGCCCTTCAAGCTGAGGTCAAAGTTAATGCCAAAAAAGAGAGATTGCTTATAGGAATCAAAAGCAAGAAAGGGCTGAGAGAAGTAGGGGGAGAAAAGATATAAAAATTTGACATTAGAATGCCACTGATAACAATCCTAATTTACTCCTATTAAGTGGTAAACAGATGCTTATAAAAGGCAAAAAGCACAGAAATAGAACAGTTGACTCTTGAACAACACAAGTTTGAACCAAACGGGCCCATTCAATAAGTGAATTTTTTTTTCAATAAATATGTACAAAATAAGTAATACTCAATTGATTCTCAGTTAGTTGAATCCTCAGATGTGTATCTGCAGATACAGAGGGCCAACTATCAAGTTATACTAATATTTTTAAGTTGAGAGGGTAACCATAAGTTGTTTAAGAGTCAATTGTATATTGAATTGAAATGAAAGATATTCAGGGTTTTCTTTAACAATAAAGATATTTTAACAGAGAGAAATGGACAAGAGGATGGTCAAATTGATGACATTGCCAAAAAACAGTGGTACAAGTAAAGTTTTTAGTGACATGGAAGGAATATGATAAATAATTAAAATACAAAAAGAGCTAGGAGGGTGTTCTTCTATGGAATGATTTAAAATGCTCAAAAGGGCTACAAAAGTCAAGCAACACTATCCTGAAAAACAGTAATGAACTATTTCTACAAAGTAATCCATGTAAATGGATATCACTGCTAAGTCAACAGGTAGACCACCAGCAATTGTAAATCATTATTATTCCTCCACTCTTCCTTTCTGTCATCATAATCTGTACACTTCCAAAAAGGTTCTGGGTTTTAACAACTTATAGGAAGTTCATGTCTAGTGAAACCTTATTTTCTCATCGCATTTGTATTCTCCAAACTAAAGTTTTTTGCCAATTAACTAAAAACCAGTAACCGTTTTATGCATTTTGCCACTGTATCATGGAAAAGAAAAGCCTCAGTATTTCCATCTTATACCTCCTATTTATCACTTTAAGTTCTGTCTCATGTGCTTCAAACTCATTACAGCTTCATCTTCTGCTACCTGAAAAAGAATCTAAGAGAGAAAAGTGAAAACCACTAAAACAGCCACCTTCGCCAACAAGCATGAAGTATTTCTACTAAAGTAAAGCACTGTATTGATATAAATGTAGTATTAAGCAGCTACTACATGCAGGACACTATCATAGGTAGAGAAAGAAAGAAGAAAAAGAAACCAGGATGTCTAACTTTGTGAGGCAAGTAATGTGCTGTGTGCTCAGTGGCTCAGTCTTGTCTGACTCTGTAACCCCATGGACTGTAGCCTGCCAGGCTCCTCTGTCCATGGAACTTTCCAGGCAAGAATACTGCAGTGTGTTGCCATTTCCTCCTCCAGGTGATATCCCCTACCCAGGGATGGAACCCACGTCTCCAGCCTTAGCAAGTGGATTCCTTACCAATGAGCCACCTGGAAAGCCCAAGCAACTGTTAAATAATATCATATGCTAGAAAATCAGTGAGGATTGTTTTCCTATGTGTCTCTAATCCATAAATAAATACAATTAGAAAATTGCACATAGCAAAGAGTATATGTCTTATGAATTTTATTGGTATTTCTTAGTATTATTTATTCACTAATCCAACAAATATTTACTGAACACTAAGAACTGGACCTTGGGAAAAACTGTGAAAAAAGACAGTGTCTCTATCCTCATGGAACTTAGAAATAATATTTCCTGGGAAAATTTATGATGATCATTTGCTTATAAAAGTTCAAAAAAAAGGCAATATTAAATATCATAAGACACCAAAAGAACCCTAAAATATATCTTGTGTATTTGCATTTGAATCTCAGTTGCTCAAAAATCCATGAGTTATTCATCTGTTACTTTAAACATTTTTCTTTTTCCTCTCATCCACTCACAGAATGACCACTTCCTCACCATTACTAATACTGTCCAAGTGTCAAGGAATAGGTACCACCATGTAGCAGTGACAAGCAATAAAAAAAAAATTACTAATAGCTATTCAGAATTGTTTGTTACTTAGTGAACCACTATGTAAAATATTGAAAATGAAGAGCAAAAGAAATGGATGAAAGAAGATATTGAATTGTCTATAAGAGGGTAAGTTGAGAACAGGATTGTCAGTAGTTGGTGTCTATTAGTTTTACTTAATTCTTTAACAAAAGAGTCCAAAACACAGTATTTGGGTGCAATCTCTGGCTAATACTTGGGTGCATTACTCTGCCTTGGAAATGCAGTACTTGGGTGCAATCTCTCTGCAGAAGAATGATTTCTGTTCGTTTCCAAGATAAACCATTCATTACCACAATAATCCAAGTCTATGTTCCAACCACTAATGCCAAAGAAGCTGAAGACCTACAAGACCTTCTAGAGCTAACACCACAAAAAGAAGTTCTTTTTATCATAGGGGACTGGAATGCAAAAGTAGGAAGTCGAGAGTACCTGAAGTAACAGGCAAGTTTGGCCTTGGAGTACAAAATAAAGCAGGGCAAAGGCTAACAGTTTTGCCAAGAGAATGCACCGGTCATAGCAAATACCCTCTTCAAACAACATAAGAGATGACTATACACATGGATCTCACCAGATGCTCAATACCAAAATCAGATTTATTATATCCTTTGCAGCCCAAGATGGAGAAGCTCTAAATGGTCAGCAAAAATAAAACTGCAAGGTGACTGTGGCTCAGATCATGAACTCCTTATTGCCAAATTCAGACTTAAGTTGAAGAAGGGAGAGAAAATCACTAGGCTATTCAGGTATGATCTAAATCAAATCCCTTATGATTATACAGTGGAAGTAACAAAAAGATCCAAAGGATTAGATCAGATAAGTAAAGTGTCTCAAGAACTATGTACAGAGATGTGTAACAGTATACAGGAGGTGGTCATCAAAACCATCCCCAAGAAAAAGAAATGCAAAAAGTCAAAATGGTTGTCTGAGGAGGCCTTACAAATAGCTGAGAAAAGAAAAGAAGCAAAAAGCAAAGGAGAAGGAAAGATATACCTATCTGAATGCAGAGTCCCAAAGAATAGCAAGAAGAGATAAGAAAGCCTTCCTAAGTGATCAATACAAAGAAATAAAAGAAAACGATAGAATGGTAAAGACTAGAGTTCTCTTCAAGAAAATTAGAGATACCAAGGGAATATTTCATGCAAAGATGGGCACAATAAAGGACAGAAATGGTATGGATCTAACAGAAGCAGAAGATATTAAGATGAGGTGGCAAGAATACAAAGAAGAACTATATAAAAAGATCTTCATGACCCAGATAACCATGATGGTGTGATCACTCGCTTGGAGACAGAAAACCTGGAGAGTGAAGTCAACTGGGCCTTACAAAGCATCATGACGAATAAAGCTAGTGGAAGTGATGGAATTCCAGCTGAGCTATTTCAAAGCCTAAAAGATGATGCTGTGAAAGCGCTGCACTCAATATGCCAGCAAATTTGGGAAGGTCAGCAGTGGCCAAAGGAATGGAAAAAGTCAGTTTTCAAGCCCAAAGAAAGACAGTACTAAACAATGTTCAAACTATTTCACAATTGCACTGATTTCACATACTAGCAAAGTAATGTTCCAAATTCTCCAAGCTAGGCTACAACAGCACATGAACTGAGAAATTCCAGATATTCAAGCTGGATTTAGAAAAGGCAGAGGAACTAGAGGTCAAATTGCCAACGTCCAATGGATCATAGAAAAAGCAAGAGAATCTCAGAAAAACATCTACTTCTGCTTCATTGACTACATTAAAACCTTTGACTGTGTGGATCATGACAAACTGTGGAAAATTCTTACAGAGCTGGGAATACCAGACCACCTTACCTGCCTCCTGCGAAACCTGTGTACAGGTCAACAATCAACAGGTAGAACTGGACATGGAACAATGGATTGGTTCAAAAGTGGGAAAGGAGTAAGTCAAGGCCATAAGGGTGGTGTCATCTGCATATCTGAAGTTGTTGGTATTTCTCCCGGCAATCTTGACTCCAGCTTGTGCTTCAACCATCCCTGGGAGCTCAGCTGGTAAAGGATCCAACTGCAATGCATGAAATCCCAGTTCAATTCCTGGGTCAGGAAGATCCCCTGAGAAGGGATAGGCTACCCATTCCAGTATCCTTGGGTTTCCCTGGTGGCTCAGATGGTAAAGAATCTGCCTGCAATGCAGAAGACCTGAGTTGCAATCCCTGGGTTGGGAAGATCCCCTAGAGGAGGGCATGGCAACCCACTCAAGTATTCTTGCCTGGAGAATCCCATGGACAGAGGAGCCTGGCAGGCTGCAGTCCATGGGGTCACAAAGAGTTGGATATGACTGAATGATTAAGCACAGCACACATCAAAGCTGCCTACTGTCACCCTGCTTATTTAACTTATATGCAGAGTACATCATGAGAAATGCCAGGCTGGATGAAGCACAAGCTGCAATCAGGATTGCTGGGAGAAATATCAATAACCTCAGCTACGCAGATGACAAAACCATTATGGCAGAAAGCCAAGAGGAACTAAAAAGCCTCCTGATGAAGGTGAAAAAAGAGTGAAAAAGCTGGCGTAAAACTAAACATTCAAAAAACTAAGATCAAGGCATCTAGTCGAATCATTTCATGGCAAATAGATGGGGAAACAATGGAAACAGTGACAGACTATTTTCTTGGGCTCCCAAATCACTGCAAATGATGACTACAGCCATGAAATTAAAAGACGTTTGCTCCTTGGAAGAAAAGCTATGATCAACCTGGACCACATATTAAAAAGCAGAGAAAAAGGTCTCTGTGATGACAAAGGTCTGTATGGTCCAAGCTATGGTCTTTTCATAAGTCATGTGTAGATGTGAGAGTTGAACCCTAAAGAAGACTGAGCACCAAATAATTGATGCTTTTGAACTGTGGTATTGCAGAAGACTCTTGAGAGTCCCTTGGACTGCAAGATCAAACCAGTCAATTCTAAAGGAAATCAGTCCTGAATATTCATTGGAAGGATGGATGCTGACACTGAAGCTCCAATACTTTGGCCACCTGATGTGAAGATCTGACTCATTAGAAAAGACCCTGATGCTGGGAAGGATTGAAGGCAAGAGGAGAAGGGGACGACAGAGGACGAGATGGTGGATGGCTTCACCGACTCAATGGACATGAGTTTGCACAAGCTCTGGGAGACGGTGAAGGACAGGGAAGCCTGGCATGCTGCAGTCCATGGGATCGCAAAGAGTCGGACATGAGTGAGCAACTCAACAACTAACACTTACCAGGTATAAGAAATAATTCAAGTACAATGTCTAAAAAAACAAAGGAAGTCAAATAAGCAGGTTAGGTCACTTTCTCTGCAATAAGCTCGGCAAACTGATTTCTCCAACTCACCTACAGTCATATTTTACTTTCAGCTCCAATTAGCAAAGGTAAAAGTATATTGAAAGAAATAAGGAGAGTCTACTTATACAGGGTGGGAAAAAAGCAAAACTAATATACACAAGGTCTATTCAAAATTTTTTCCTACTAATAAAAAGCTTTCAAGCACATTTATAATAAGTTTTAAAGATATACTCCAGCTAAATGATCTGCACTAATATGGTGGCCAGTGACACAGCTGACCTAAAATGGCCATTTCTATTGTGAATAAGAAACTTGTTATGTTTACTAAAATTCATATCAACTTGAAATAAACATATAAGAACATTTATTTCCATTTAACAAATATTTTTTGGCAGTTATGATATTCAGCTGTTATTCTTTTATTAAAATTAATGTGAAATTTCTGCATGCTCAGACATTCACATAATTCTTTGAGGTTTAAACAAAGAGTTGATACTGTATGTGTGAAAAAACTACTTTGTGTTACAAAATTACAGTTCTTTTTTCATAGGTATGAAAAGCTGCTTTTCTTTAAATAAAAAAAAAACAGATATTGTCAAATATTTAGAACCATGAGACAAATGTACACCTTCTTCCTCTTTTAAAGTCTTTATTAGACAAGGGTGCAATTTAGACACCTTCCATTTTACCTTTGTCATGAACACAGAATTTTTTTACATATGTTCAATTAATCAAGTACCTTGGAAAATACCTACAAAATAAGAATTATTAAACAAATGTTAGCTGAAAAAAATGAATAAACAATAGTTCACTTTTTCTAATTATAGAAATATAATTAAGACCACTATTTCAATTCATTAGAATTGATGCTTTCAAACTATGGTGCTAAAGAAGACTCTTGAGAGTTCCTTGGACAACAAAGAGATCAAACCAGTCAATCCTAAAGGAAATCAAACCTGAATATTCATTAGAAGGACTGATGCTGAAGCTCAAGCTCCAACATTTTGGCCACCTGATGTGAAGAACTGACTCATTGGAAAAGACCCTGATGCTGGGAAAGATTGAGGGCAGGAGGAGAAGAGGGCAACAGAGGATGAGATGGTTGGATAGCATCACCCACTCAATGGACATGAGTTTGAACAAACTCCAGGAGATAGGGAAGGACAGGGAAGCCTGGTGTGCTGCAGCCCATGATGTTGCAGAGTCGGACGTGACTGAGCGACTCAACAACAATAACAACCCACTATAATGGGCTTCCAATGTGGCAATAGTGGTAAAGAACCCAAATGCCAATGCAGGAGACTTAGACATGGATTCAATCCATGGGTCGGGAAGATCCTCTGGAGGAGGGCACCGCAACCCACTCCAGTATGCTTGCCTAGAGGATCCCACGGACAGAGGAGCCTGGCAAGCCACAGTCTATAGGGTCTTAAGGAGTCGGACATGTCTGAAGTAACTGAGCACAGACACACCCACTATAACATTTAGTTGATTGCTGCTGGCTCAGTTATAATTCAAAATTGATGCCACAACTGAAATAAATTAAATAGAAACCAAAAATATCTGAATAATATCCATACTATCATTTCCCCCAATCACTATGAACCATCTGTACTGATGAACAAACGTAGCAGCGTATTGTAGCTGTGGGCCAAACATTCTTGAAACATAATTTTTTTTAATTAAAGTGTTAATTTCATGCCATCTCTTCTACTTACATTTTAAAAGAAATAAAGGCTAGAGATTAATAATCTAAAAATGAAAATTTCAGAACAAATGAGTTACAAAGAAGAACAGCACAAATTCTAATTTCACAGTAGCATCTTCAAGTTTACAAAATATTCTTTGAGCGTTATTATCTCACTTGATCCTCATAACAAACCCTGAAGATAAATGGACAGGTATTATTTTTTCTTTTCACTGTCTTGCAGATGAAGACACAGAAGGACAATGAATCTGCCTGTCGACAGCTACATGGCTGAATTGCGTCTTGAATTCAGCTCCTCTGACTTCTAAGAGTCCAGCGTTCTCCCCAAGTCCCTCACAGCTACTACATAATAATTCATCTAACAGGTACAAACAAAAACTCAAAACCCACCAAACATTCCTAGGAATGCCCAAGCACTGAAGGAATTCACATTGTGTGGTTAATATTTGTAAGTCAAGATTAGTCAATATCTAAGCGTCTAATCTGTGGTTTGGAGCTGCGAACAAATACCACATTAGTCAGCAAGGCAAAATAGGTGAGAGAACAATTGACGCTCCATGTCTATGAAAAAAGAAGTCATTCTTGGTTTGGTATGCTTAGCAGCTGAAAAAAAAAAAAAATTGTACAGCAAACTGAAAAGCAAAACAGAAATGAAAATGAATGCTGATGATTTCAAACTGAATATTCTGAATTGCAAATGTGGAAATACTGATTCAAATAGCACTATTTCATTAAACTCTATTAGAGGGAAGGCTTCAGGTGACTCATATAGATAAATTCGGAAAGAAGGGATTTCCCCATCATCCCCCACATTTTAAAATGTAAAACAAAAATACCAAACAAAACCAAGTTGTGATGTTACTTTAGAGATTTCCTATAATCTCTCTAAAACCTAAGACATACCAAGTCTGTAACTATTGATGCTCTTCTAAAGACTAAAAATCCATAATAACTGAAGTACTAACTTTTTTGCTGTGGTCATAACAGAATGTAAATGTCATGAATTCTCCAAGTTTTGATATAATTAATATCTTAAGGGTTTATCATCAACAATGGCAATATGCATTAGAAATCCTAGAACATGATAGTTTTTTAAACGCTGATAATGCAAATTCCTTTGTTTCTGGGGCCAAAGCAAGCTGAAGGATGCAAGAGCCAAAAAGAAAACCCTGTTTATCAAAACTTCCTTTTTCAGTAATTCTAAGGGGCTGGTATTCACCACAACTCCTCTCAGATTTAGACATCTAATTAGAAACTGCATTTTTAATACTAGTTAATACATGTAAAGTATATGCATGCTGAACATATTAAAAGAACAAAAGTTTTCTGGGAGCTTTTTTCCATGGGAAAAAAAAAAATAAAGAAAACTCAACACTGTTCAAGTGGATCACTACCATCTGCCAGCATTTTATCTAAAATAAAACTGACTGAAAGAAGGCAAAAATTAAGATCATGCTTCCACAAGACTGAATGCTTTTCAGGTACCTCAAATCTAAAACTGCCACTGTTTCTTCTTCTTGTGTGTATGTATATGTGTGTCTTCTTTTTTTCTACTCCCAGTTCTAAATAACAAAATCAAACCCCCCCCCCAAAAAAAATGATTACTTACATAAAATGAAAGTGTCAGTCACTCAATTGTGTCTGACTCTTTGCAACCCCATGAACTCCTCTGTCTGTGGAATTCTCCAGTGGAGTGGGTTGCCATTTCCTCTACTCATATATTCAATACTCAAATTTCAGAGCACAATCTCAATTTTTAACCTCTACTTCTTTTACATTTTCCAAAAAGTACTGCAAATAAAATATGAATGTCATTAAATATTTTTAAATACTTGGAAAAAATAATAATACTGCTACTGAAATGATTACATAGTTCCCCTAATCATTTTTTATGAGCCCCTGAGTTAAACTCTTCATTTCTACCTGTTGCAAGAGTCAAGGATTCCCAAACCTTTGTGATAACAGCACTAAGCTATTGCCTAAATTCCTGGCAACAATCTTCTTATAAAATTTTATGGAGAAGTATTTTTTCAATAAAAATGAATTGATGCTTTTTTGTTTTAAAACCTTTTAAAAGTCCCCTTTGAGAAAAATGAAGACATTTAGCAATGTCACAAACTAAAAGCTAAGAATCACTACATCTGAATGAGAAACTCTACAATACAAATGGTACACACATACACAGACACGCACCATATACAAATAATATCTGCATTTAATATAATTGGACTTCATGAAAAAAGTTTTCATTTTATTTAAGGTTATGATGGAGTCAAAACAAAAAACCAATGACAAAAAAACTAGCTCACATTCTTAGCCACTTTCATTTTCTGAAAATCACCAAAACAGTTTGTATACAAGTAAATATCTCAATACACAGAAAAACAGACTATGGGCTAAAAATCCCCTGTATTTTCAGGTCTACTATTGTAGTAAAGATAGGTTACCACGTGTGCAAATTTCCTAGAAACATATTAGTATCTGACAGCTTTAGAAAGGCTGATTCAAGTGAACACTGTCCAAAGAGTACAGGAGAAAATAAATAAGTAAAAGGAATAGAACTATATCCAAGAGAAGAAATTCCATTCCTAAAGCATACTGCCTTATTCACCTTTTTATCATTTGTGTCTGGCCCACAGTGTGCGTTCTTCAAACAGACGCCTTGCCAATCCAGACCACTGAGGAAGACACTGGCTTTCCTAAACTGAGTGCAAGCTGAGTGACAACCACAAGCTTCACTCATTCTTTTCCACTTTGGGATTCAGCATTTGAAAGTGAAAGTGAAGTCATTCAGTAGTGTCTGACTCTTTTCAACCCTGTGGACTGTAGCCCACCAGGCTCCTCCATCCATGGGATTCTCCAGGGAAGAATACTGGAGTGGGTTGCCATTTCCTTCTCCATAGATACACTTAATACCTGACTTTTCCCTTTTTTGAGGGGAGTGGGTGATAAGTTAGAGAAGTTAATACCAAGTAGTGAATCTCTTATTGATTGTGTGTGTGTGTGTGTGAGATACATACACACACACACACATACATGTGTGTATATATACACAATATGTTCGAAATTTCATTAAGTGTTACAGTAATTCTTTAAAGAAAAGTAAATTTTGTTGCATTGAAGTATGTGGAATAACTTAAAATGCTGCCAAAGGAAACCCACTGATTCAGTTTAATGGGTAAATATGAATGATTTACAACTAGCATAGCTATTTTAAAAATAATTATAACTAATAAAGTAGTCTGTGCTCTCTGTGATTTTACCTGAATTAATTTGTATACAAAAATTTTTTTTCATAGATAGGATAAGGGTAAATTTCAATTCCGTTTCTAGACAAATTTTAAAACTAGTGAAATGCAAATATAAATTTCATGCATACTCTTTCCTTCACCCTTACCATCCCCACTACCGTTATTCTCATTCAGAATCGACTTCGACGTTAGATGTTAAGAACCCAGTAGCCGTCTCCAGCCTCACCCACGGTCCCCATCCCATCCTGCTGTAATAACTGTCCTGCGCACGGTTCTCCTGACCTCACTCCGTGTCTGACTGCGGCGCTCACTGTGACTTACCTGCGAGGCACCGCCTCCTCCTCCTCAGACAGCAGCGGCGCAACTTCCTGTTGCTCTCTTGAACTCAGTTCCCAAAGCCTGGAGGAGGTCAACCCCATAGTGGCCATGTGACGCTGGGTCTGGCCAATCATGACATTAGATGTTCTTTGTCACAGTAACAAATTCAAAGACCACACAATTAAAAAAAAAAAGTCCTTCCACTCAATCTGGGACTTTGGTTACAACTGTCAAAAGAGAGGTACACTCCTTCCGATAGGGTAACTAAGCAGTTGAGATATAAGATCAGCTCTGGGAAAGATCCACTTGGAGAGAGCCACACCAGAGGAAAGGAGGGTCAAGAAAACAAGAGGCCTAATGAATCACTGGATCCAGCTTTGCCTGGAGTCACTCTGGACTTTCAGTGACATGAGCCAATACTTTTTCCCTTATGTTTAAGTGATTTTGAATTGGGGTGTATTATGTGCAACTAACAGGGTCCTGAGTAAGACAGCCTTCAAAGGATGGATGCGTGCAAGCTAAGTCGCTTTAATGGTGTCCGACTCTTTGTGACCCTTTGTGACTACAGCCTGCCAGGCTCCTCCGTCCATTGGATTCTCCAGGCAAGAATACTGGAGTGGGTTGCCGTGCCCTCCTCCAGGGGATATTCCTAACCCATAAATCCACCCATATCTCTTACATCTCCTGCATTAGCAGGTGGGTTCTTTACCACTAGTGCCCCCTGGGAAGCCCCTTCAAGGGATACTCATAACCTAAAGCAAAAGCTCCCTAAATTCTTAACCTTGAATTCAATAATGTTCATGAACTAGACAAAATCTGCCTTATCCTCCCAATCTGATGTCCCACAATTCTTCCTAGCTCAGAACATGTTTATATTAAACCAAGATTTTAGAGATTTCCAAGCACTTCCCAATTTTCCTACACTAATACCTTTGTTCACAGCACTTCCTCCTCCTATAGCACTCATCCATTTTACCTCCATCTGTTAAAATCTCTAATTTTCAGGTCTACCTCAGAATTTCCAGAATGAGAATTAAACTCCCTCCACTGTACTTCTTTAGTGAATACTACCATCTCTGCTGTCCTGATTGTTCTGTGTAAGGTCTATAGTAACATCTTCGGTATTTAGTGTACCTGTATTATGTTCTATGCCCTGTAGAGACATACAGCTAACAAAAAGGTTAACCACATTCTCTTTGAAAAAGCAAATATAATCATGAAATCCTGAGGCTGGAACAGAATATCCAAACAACTAATAAGTTATATCAGAACAACTTAAAAGATACAAGCACTACTGGAAAGACTTATTGCTTAAGCCTCTTAATTCTAAAAATAAAAGTAAAATGTTCAAGAAGATATACAAGCAAGACAGAAAATAATTTCTGTATTAAATAAAGCAGTGGTTGATAACAAAGTTGAATAAGAGAATAAATTTGTCTTTGTCTTAGAATTCCTTAAATCTTGATCTTGATTTTAATGTCTTATTTATAATATCATAGAACTCAATAGAAGAAACTAAAATCTTTTATTACAGATGAAAAAAAATAAGACTTTAAGGTTAAAAAAATTACTTTTCCAAGGTCAAACAATTAATTGATGGCAGAGTTGGGATTAGAACCCAGAAGCGCTGATTATCCTACTGTATTGTATTATTTCTTTCCAACATGAGTGATTTATATTCTTTTAATAAACACTTTCATGTATATGTGCATGTAAATATGTTTTATTTAAGATTATCTGAAGATGCATTCTTGGACAGAGTCTAAACCACAGACACAAACACAAAGGCCTAAATGGACCAGTTAAGGAACATAAATCTAGAAATAAGCCAGTATAAAGCAATGGTAAGTAGTTGTATTTGTGACCAAAACAAAGAATGTTTGTCTGTCTTAAAAGCAGTAAAAATTAAAAATGCTTAAATAATTGGGTGACCAAGCTAAATACTTCTTTGGGTCAAATTCTAATCTCTCATTTATCTTATAGGTTCCATACCATAAATTAAAAGCCCACTCTTCATGGGTGGCCACTAACAAAATTAAAAAGCCTTAAGTACAATAATGTGAAATATTATAAAATATCTCATACATATTCTAGATTCTATAAACTTTCCTGAACTAAGAAACATTTTTTTTTTCCAGAAACATTTTTATACAGGGGAAATTCCAGAAAATTGTATTTCTTATTACCAAAATTTACATAATGAATGATGACTGATTTCATAGTATGATTAATACAGCCCATAAAAATAAGTGAGTAAGTGTATAAGGAATTCTTTAGTTTAATCCCATAATACTGAGGCCCTTAATACACAGGCTCTTAAATGTTTCTAAGCAGTTTCTGTGTAGAAGAGATGATATCCCTGGACACAGGATTCTAGTAATGCTGAGGACAGAGGAAAAAACAACAACAACAAAACAGCAAATTAGCAAAGCCAACAGGATTCTAGTAGTGCTGAGGGAAAAAAAAAAAAAACCAGCAAATTAGCAAAGCCTATTGCAACTATACTTTGTTTGTATTTTCAAAACCACAGATATGAAAGTATTCGTTCAACCGTATTTACTCAACAGCTACTATCTGCTAGGAAGCATATTAAATACTGGGGATAAAAGTGGTAAACAAGACAACTATGACCCTTGTCATCATGGGACTTACAGAACAAAGAAAAAAATCAAACAAAGAAAATAATTACAAATCATATGCAATGTAATTGCAGAGTGGAGAGAAAAAAAAGGATACTGAAGTAGAGACAGGTGATCAGGCAAGGCCGCTCCGAGAAGGGGAAGGATGGAAAAGGTAGGTCAAGGTGTGGACAGCAGGCAGGAGTTAGTGTAACCAGCTGCGGGACCCGGCAAGGAGCAAGAGGACCTGAGGCAGGAGAGAGTTTGCTGTTTGCCAATGAGAGGACAGGCCAGTGTCACTACAACAGCAGATCAGTGAGTTGCCGGGGCTGAGAGATGAGGCTGCAGAGGGAAGCAGGGCCCTATGAGTCCTGGGTATAGTCTGGACTCTTATATATGCAAGAGGAAGTCACTGATGGTTTTTAATTCGGGATTATTTAATACAAGCTCCTAGTATAGCGACTGGATATACAGGCACTAAACTGTCTTTCAATCAACAGAGTTTACTAAATGCTCACTAAGTATCAGCGCTGTGTGTCCCCATTTGCCAAACCTGCCTTTCCATCAGCAGTGTTAGCTTAGGCACTGGCTCTTTTTCTTTTTTTAAATAAAGGATACTTGCTTTACAATGTTGTGTTAAGTTTCTGCCGTACAACAAAGTGAACCAGCTACATGTATACATATATCGCCTCCTTCTTGGACCTCGTTTACCATCCGCCCCTAACCGACCCCGCTAGGTCACCCAGGGCACCGAGCTGCGCTCCCGGCACCGTAGAGCAGCTTCCCACTAGCGGTCTATTTTCTGCATGCTGTGTATATATGTCAGTGCTACATTCCCAATCGGTTCCACCCTCCTCTTCGCCCCGCCCCCCATGTCCACATGTCCACACTAGGCATCTGTGTCTCTATCACTATCCTGCAAATAGGTTCATCTGTACCACTTTTCGAGATTCCACACATACGCATTAATATAAGTTCTTAATACATGCTGATGAAGGAGGTAAAATGGAAAAAAGCTTAGAAAAGAGCCAAAAGAAAACCAGTCTGGGGGAAATTTTGGGCAAACCATCCTACCCCCAGCCTTCTCCCAACTACTTATATTCAATCACAGGAATTTCTCCTATAAAGGAGTATTAAGTTGTGATGATTAGCATGAGACAGTGAGCAAGGAGAAACACAGGAAAGACTGATTACAAGAAAAAATTTTTACAAAAATAGAGGATTATGTTCTTTAGAAAGATAGGATAATGAAAGAGACACGCAGCACTTTTGTGAGCACAAGGCCTCCTGCTTTCTGCCTGCAGTTATCCTTGTGGGCTGGCTGGTCAGGAGGCTGGCAGGTCCATCATGTGAAAGAACCACAAGGTATAAACTAAGGAAAGATGGAGAAGACTTGGTCATTTACTAAACAGGACAATGTGTCCAAAGGTGGCTTGCTGTTCTTCAGTCACTCAGTTGTGTCCAACTCGTTGCAACCCCATGCACTGTAGCATGCCTGGCTTCCCTGTTCTTCACTATCTCCCGGAGTTTGCGCACACTCATGTCCATTGAGTTGATGATGTCATCCAACCATCCCATCCTCTGTCATCCCCTTCTCCAAGGAAATCAGTGAGCATGAAAGCCTTCCTCAGAGGGGAGGCTTAGGAGAAGGGAAGGGCACCAGAACAGCTGCAGCACCGCTTCAGGACGTCAGACAGCCAGCTCTGTGCACACCCTATACAGCTCCCAACGCAAACATGTTTCACTGACTAAGACCTCAATAAAGCAGAAATACCTTCTGCAATAAACAAATGTCAGGAGTGGAAGTACAATGAAAATAAGTAAAAACAACTAGATTAGAAGCATTCTAAGATTCGATTCACAGTTTCAATTATTACATAAAAAATAAGCCTGTTACTTCTAAAAGCAAAATTATGAAGGTCCTCACTGTACAGCCAAAGCATTTTTAAACAAGCATGATTTTTTATCCATTTAAGGATGTTTAGGGAATTTTTTTTTTTTGCCCTTTCCATTTCCTTCATTAAAAATAATGATTTTCTCTCCTTTGTAAAACTGGAATAAAACATCTAGTTTGTCTTTTAAAATACAGTTGTCAAATTTCAAAAGATTAAACATATGGAAGATTTACCCCACAGGTCTTTAAGGTACAGAGTCTGTTTAAAATAATATTGTACATAAAGATGCACTGTTACCTGGGGGCTGTATAGAATCTTAAATGTGAAATTTTATTTTATCTTTAAAATATGCTAGAAGGAGTATTAAAAACATGCACTTGAAGTTGCACTGTTGTGCTTAACTCTTTGGAGACAGTGGGTTCACAGTGCATGCTACTATCTATACAAACACTTTTGAATTAGCAGTCAATGGTGAGAATAAACTATGAACTGCATAAAAAGAAAACTTTTTTCCCCTGCTACTGGAATATTTTACTTCTTGACAGCACTGAAGAAGAAACACAAAGAAAAGCAGAAAAGATACAGTCTGGAAACTCTCCTTTAGGATGCATGTAATATGGTTAATTTCCAGTTTTGCAGTGAAAGTGTGCTAGAGTAATTTAAGCATTAGTCATTCATGTATGTGTGCATGGCTTTGAAAACAAGAGAGAGAGAGGAGGGCGAAGCCAGAGAAAAGTAGTGAAACAAGAGACTGACTGAATGGTCAGTTATTTGGCTTTCAGTATTACACTATTTTTGTAGCACTGGGTCAGTTATATTTTCAACATCAAGTCCAGATGGTTTTATACTGTCAATCAGAGGAAAGTTCACTGAAATGAGATATTGTGAACAAAGCCCTAAGTGCCATACAAATACTAGAAAGCTGCTGTGTGTACTGCCTGGACACAAGAGTAGACAGGTAGAAAAAAAAAAAAGAGAGAATCCTACAGTTAGGCATTACAGGATATGAAAGCTGGCTGGCTGGGCAACAGTGGTGAGGAAAACTCTCAGCGAATTCTCATAAAATGGAAGAGTCACACATGGGTCAGACTATGGGATGCTGTATCACACCTACTGTCACTATTATTTATTTACACAGTGTCAGAACATCATCCTAACCCCAAGAAGTGCATGCAACTGATAATGATATAAGGACAGTGAGCTGGGCAGTACTGGAATGCTACCTCCCACCAAGTTTATAAACCAAGTGGAGAACTTCACAGTGTAGCAGTTTGAGAATAATCTGGGAATGGCAGGTACTGAGCATCCCAAACCAGAATGGTATCTGTCTTCATGAGTCTACCCTATGATTTTAAAAAAGGAAAAACTCACGAGAGGAAAATTCAAATGATGAGTGACTTCTATGGCTAAAAACTAGAGAGACGTGCTCCAAAAAATGAGAAAATTCTCCTAATAGTTAATACATTTGAAAAATTAGACAAAGTGGATAATTTCTTAGAAAAGCATAACTTACACCTTACTCAAAATGAAATGGAAAATCCGAATGGAATTATAATCATTAAAGATATTGTTGCATTAACTAAAAAAATCTCCCCATTAACAGACAGGAACTGGGTCCCCATGCAGGTCAGTTTATACCAGTGCTACCCTGCCTCTTTCAGACTTGGGTTACTTGAAATCAAGTGCTCAGTTTTGTAGGTTTTCTGTTTCTTGTAGCCACACAAGTCCTAACTGGTGTTGATTATCATTATGATTTTTCCTTTCTCTACCCCCAACCCTTGAACCTGGAAAGATTTTTCATCTCCATTTTATATATATACTTGTTGTTGTTGTTTAGTCACTGAGTCATATCCAACACTTTTGTGACCCCACCGGGCTCCTCTGTCAATGGGATTTCCCAGGCAAGAACACTGGAGTGGGTTGCCATTTCCTTATACAGAGGATCTTCCCAACCCAGAGGTCAAACCCACATCTCCTGCTTGGCAGGTGAATTATTTACCACTGAACCACAAGGGAAGCGTGTGTGTGTGTGTGTGTGTGTGTGTGTGTGTGTGTGTGTGAATTATTTACCACTGAACCACAAGGGAAGCCTCTGTGTGTGTGTGTGTGTGTGTGTGTGTGTCTGTGTGTCTGTGTGTGTGTGAATTATTTACCACTGAGCCACAAGGGAAGCCTGTGTGTGTGTGTGTGTGTGAGAATTATTTACCACTGAGCCACAAGGGAAGCCTGTGTGTGTGTATGTGTGTGTGTGTGTGTGTGTGAATTATTTACCACTGAGCCACAAGGGAAGCCTCTGTGTGTGTGTGTGTGTGTGTGTGTGTGAAATTATTTACCACGACCACAGGGAAGCCTGTGGTGTGTGTTGTGTGTGTGTGTGTGTGTGTGTGTGTGTGTGTGTGTGTGTGTGTGTGTGTGAATTATTTACCACTGAGCCACAAGGGAAGCCTGTGTGTGTGTGTGTGTGTGTGTGTGTGTGAATTATTTACCACTGAGCCACAAGGGAAGCCTCTGTGTGTGTGTGTGTGTGTGTGTGTGTGTGTGAGTGTGTGAATTATTTACCACTGAGCCACAAGGGAAGCCTGTGTGTGTGTGTGTGTGTGTGTGTGTGAGTGAATTATTTACCACTGAGCCACAAGGGAAGCCTGTGTGTGTGTGTGTGTGTGTGTATTATTTACCACTGAGCCACAAGAGAAGCCTGTGTGTGTGTGTGTGTGTGTATGTGTGTGTGTGTGTGAATTATTTACCACTGAGCCACAAGGGAAGCCTGTGTGTATGTGTGTGTGTGTGTGAATTATTTACCACTGAGCCACAAGGGAAGCCTCTGTGTGTGTGTGTGTGTGTGTGTGTGTGTGTGTGAATTATTTACCACTGAGCCACAAGGGAAGCCCGTGTGTGTGTGTGTGTGTGTGTGTGATTTCAATTTCACTATTTTTTGCTCTTTTTATTTTTCCTTCCCAGTACTATGCCTAGATTCAAGTAAGAGGGGCCGTGTGTGTGTGTGTGATTTCAATTTCACTATTTTTTGCTCTTTTTATTTTTCCTTCCCAGTACTATGCCTAGATTCAAGTAAGAGGGGCCCTACTCTCCCTCAGCCATAAGCTTTAGAAAGTCCTGAATGTCATAATTTTAAAAATAATAATAATAATAAATCTAGTAAAGATGATGTGGCTTTGTCACTTTAGAAGCAACCCACATTGTGACAGGCAGTATGTTCACTATGACTCAGTTCTGTTTTTTAGTATCCACGATAATTTCTTCTGTGACCCATGAATTATTTAGAATTATGCTTTTACTTCCTGACTTACAGGGTTTTGGAGGAATCTTTGTTAATGATTTCTCTCGTGTTCACACTTCAGAATGATTTCATCTGAGGGGCGATGGAGGGTTGCTCGGGGCATGCTGCCCACAGCTGCTTCTCCAGGCAAAGGGCTGACGAGACTGCCAGCAGGAAGCGGACGAGGGCACACACACAGCAGGAGACAGGAGGGAGGGGTACGGGTGGGGCACCGGCGGCTACACTGATCCCAGGCAACTATCTTCATTCATCTCCAGGGCACTCTTCCATTGTTCTGTTCTTAGAACCTCCTTTCTTGGTACCAAAGATAGCATCTAATAACATTGTCTGTCACCTCACTTTTGGTCACTTGTCTTGGAGAGGTTCCGATAAGAGGACATGGAAAGCTTCCTAATTCAGGTTAACTCTACCCAATATTTCATTTCAAGAATGTAACAAATAACAACTCAGTTAACCTGTCCCCTTTATGAACACTAATCAACCACAGCTTCAAAGCCAGGTGATCGCTCTAATTTCCACAACCCTCTACAGATCTCCTCTCACTGTGCTCGCTATGAATTTAAAAGGAAATATATATCATTTTACAAAATATGTCTACATGTTTCAGACAAAGAGGGTTTTCAGAGGACTAAGGAGCTATAGCCTCGCAGCCCTTCCTCGGACTTTGCTGACAGGCCTGGTGTTTTGTCCTCCAGTTGTCACCGCCCAGTTGTAGAGGTCATAATTGCAGTCAAACATAGAGAAGGGGAGATGGCTCTCTCTTTTTATAAGTAAAAACATAAAACGAGGAAAAAAAAAAAAAACTTAGTTGGAAGAAACCCCAGAAGTCAACTACTTAAATCAAAATTTGCCAGAATCCAGCACTAACTTCAAAGGAAAGCCTGGACAATCTGCCAGGGAACGGGATCATCATGACTGACTTAGGTCTGTCAAACTTCACTCCCAGGTGCTGGGTACTTAGCCACCCCAAAGAAAACTGATTCTGTCAACAAGGAAGAAGAGAAGTTAAGTGGGCAATGATCAGTATCTGCTACAATACCTCAGATGAATTAAAATATAATGGTAAGCACCACAGAGTGAACAAAATATGATTTTAAGTTAAGAGTGATTCTTTCAGTTTAGTAAAGATGCTGCAGAAGGAAAAAAGAATGAAATATCTTCGATGCCTACTCTAGGTATATTTTAAGAAAGTAGAAATGCTTGATCCTGGGACAAATGACTCATACATTTCAGAACATGAAATTGAGGCCCATCCTCAGAAACATTTTTCTGCATTCTGTGAAGTTTCCAGAAGGCAAAGCTTTAATATAACCTAATAATTACCAAACTACTCTTGAGAAAAATAAACTGTGGAGCTTTTATAATCTGTAATAAAAATTAAACAGGTCTAAATGTGAATCATGATGTATTCCTTTTGTCATCAAGATAAAGCAGAATCGAACTGATTAATTAGGCCGGCCAATTTATTCTTGTACTAATAAAATATTACCCAGATAACAAGCTTATAAAAACAATGACTACATGTACAGATGTTAAAAAAAAATAATCTGTGTACCTACATTCCAGGTCTTTCTCATCAGATACATTCCTGCTAGTTAAGAGTAGTTTTTGCCTAGTATGCAATATATTGGTGCTTACTCATTTTATCTTTATGAATTTTGGTGATTTCATTTGACAAATGTACAAATAGAGTAAACAAACAGAAATCAAGATTTCATATCTTTAAAAGTCTCTAGAGAGATCAGATTTAACTGGTATAACAAAATGTCATTCTTGCACTTCAATCTAGGGTTGAGTGAGCATATTTTTTTAACTTAGTATAAGTTTGCAAGCTGCTGCTATTTTTCTAAAAGTGTTCAAAAAGGTTATTTGGTAAAGAGTAGGTAAGTTGGGGGGCGGATCACGCAGGGCGCGCGGCCGGGAGCGGCGGTGGCGGTCTGGCTGCGGGCGGGGAAGCCGGGGCCGGGCCCCTGGTCCGCGGGACGCCGCGCAGTGCCCGCCGCTTCCCCCCGCGGAGCCATGGAGATCGGCACGGAGATCAGCCGTAAGATCCGGAGTGCCATTAAGGGGAAATTGCAAGAATTAGGAGCTTATGTCGTCTTTATATACTTTTCCTTTTAAATAGATGAAGAACTTCCTGATTACATTATGGTGATGGTGGCCAACAAGAAAAGTCAGGACCAAATGACAGAGGACCTGTCCCTGTTTCTAGGGAACAACACAGTTCGATTCACCGTATGGCTTCACGGTGTATTAGATAAACTTCGTTCTGTAACAACTGACCCCTCTAGTCTGAAGTCTTCTGACACCAACCTCTTTGATGGTAACGTACCTTCAAACAAGAGCAGTTTCAGTCGAGGAGATGAGAGAAGGCACGAAGCGGCAGTGCCGCCTCTTGCAGTTTCTAGCACTAGACCTGAAAAAAGAGAATCTAGAGTTCCTACAGGTTCACAGGAGCAGAAAGCCACTAATGTCAGACAGACTTACGATGATGGAGCTGCAACCCGACTAATGTCCACAGTGAAACCTTTGAGGGAGCTAGCACCCTCTGAAGATGTGATTGATATTAAGCCAGAACCAGATGATCTCATTGATGAAGACCTCAATTTTGTGCAGGAGAATCCCTTATCTCAGAAAAAAACTACAGTGACACTTACGTACGGTTCTTCTCGTCCTTCTATTGAAATTTATCGACCACCTGCGAGTCGAAACGCAGACAGTGGTACTCATTTAAACAGGTTGCAGTTTCAACAGCAGCAAAACAGTGTTCATGCTGCCAAACAGCTTGATGTTCAGAGCAGCCGGGTGTATGAGACAGGACGTCTGTGTGAACCAGAAGTGCTTCACAGCTTAGAAGAGACTTACAGTCCCTTCTTCAGAAGCAACTCAGAAAAGATGAGTATTGAGGAAGAAAACTTTCGGAAGAGAAAGTTGCCTGTGGTAAGTTCAGTTGTTAAAGTAAAGAAGTTCAGTCACGATGGAGAAGAGGAGGAGGCAGACGATGACTGTGGGTCCCGGACTGGAAGCCTCTCCAGCAGTGTGTCAGTGCCGGCGAAGCCCGAACGGAGACCTTCACTTCCACCTTCTAAACAAGCTAACAAGAATCTAATTTTGAAGGCTATTTCTGAAGCTCAAGAATCTGTAACAAAAACAACTAACTATTCTACAGTCTCACAGAAACAGACACTTCCAGTTGCTCCCAGAACTCGAACTTCTCAGGAAGAATTGCTAGCA
Organism: Cervus canadensis; assembly: GCF_019320065.1. Classification (NCBI taxonomy): domain Eukaryota; kingdom Metazoa; phylum Chordata; class Mammalia; order Artiodactyla; family Cervidae; genus Cervus; species Cervus canadensis. The sequence continues at coordinate 24,992,886 of NC_057400.1, forward strand.
GAAATGGTCCAGGGACAAGGCAGAGTCCCCAGGATAAGTTCTCCCATTAAAGAAGAGGAAGCAAAAGGAGATAATATAGACAAAAGTCAAGGAACTCAACAGAGGCAGTTGTTATCCCGATTACAAATTGACCCCGTAATGGCAGAAACTCTGCAGATCAGTCAAGCTGAGATGAGCGAGCTGAGCGTGCGCAGAAGCCAGAGAAGCTGCTGGAGCGCTGCAGGTACTGGCCCGCCTGCAAGAACGGGGACGCGTGCGCTTACCATCACCCCGTGTCGCCGTGCAAAGCCTTTCCTAATTGTAAATTTGCTGAGAAGTGTCTGTTTGTTCATCCAAATTGTAAATATGATGCAAAATGTACTAAACCAGACTGTCCCTTCACTCACATGAGCCGAAGAACCCCAGGACTGCCTCCAAAACCAGTCACAGCACCAGCACCGCCTTCCAGTAGTCAGCTGTGCCGCTACTTCCCAGCTTGTAAGAAAATGGAGTGTCCCTTCTATCATCCGAAACACTGTAGGTTTAACACGCAGTGTACGCGACCTGACTGTACGTTCTATCACCCCGCCATTACTGTGCCACCGCGACATGCCTTGAAATGGATTCGACCTCAGACCAGTGAATGACACCCAGTCCTACCTGACGGAAGACTGGCGTTTGAAAGTTTCCATCTACTGATGAAAGACATTCTGCAGAATTTGTCAAATCTTTGAAACTTGGAATATATTGCTTTCATAATATGAAGTTTATTGCCTATCTGAAGTGTCTAATTTTTCAAGTTTGTAAGTTTATTAAGTGATTTTAACATTGGGTCTTTGTTGTTTTGTTTTGACTATGGAAAGACAGTTTAAGGAAAAGCTGAAATCTATTAAAACATTTGAGGCATGTTTGTACAAAAACAAAAACAAAAAAAAAAGAATAGGTAAGTTAACCCTAGTCAAATATAACTGTAAGTTAGACTAGTGAGGTATATCTTTAAGTGAAGTCTGATTAGGTTAATAAGTACCATTAACTTCAGCTTAAATGGCTGAGCTTGAAAGACCACAGACACCACTGATAGGACCTAGAGCTTATGGCTATCAGAAAGTAAAACTCCACATTATCATATTCCAAAAACCTACCTCCCAAATAAGACTGCTTCAAAAACCAATACGATGTTCATCCTCAAATGCTTCAGACTTCAGAGTGGGGAAGCCATGCCCACAGAAGTGTTTGTCTGCATGCTACCCACACACACATATTTGTGATACAATAATTCCATTCAGAAATACTGCGTAATCAAAATGAAATCTAACAGCAGATAGAAAAATGGTTCATTTCAATGTTCAAATCACTGTACAAATGTATCATATCATTTGGTACGTATGAATGTATTATATCAAATGGTAATGTTAAATGAAAATGTGCCATAAAACCAACAGGATCACTTGACCTTAAGTAATATAATGCAAATGGTACTGTGAAAACACAATTAAATGAGATGTGAAAGCAACTATCAACAGTCAGATCTTAACACAGCAATAGGCTTGTCATTGCCCTTAAGATTTTTTATCGATACATGCATTGAAATTTCTAATACTACTAGTGAATCTACAATACTCACTTGGTGACATCAGAATATAAAACATTAAATTATGTAAGGAAAAATACACTTTAGATTAGAAAAATACAAAATTCTCAACATGCCCCCAAACAGCTTTTACCTTTAAATTCCAAGCAACATGACTTGAATGTTCACTGCTGTTTCATCTGACAATCTGAATTTTCAGAGGTGATGCATGGTTTTCATACACCAAATGGGCTATTTTCTAAATCCCCCAAATTACTAGTAAGAACAGCAACCTACATTTAAATCTCAAGCTGCTCTCTCCCTTGTCACTGCTCCACCCTTCAAGCAGCAGCAGATGGACATGGCTGCTGAAGCCAAGGTGGGCACTGCAGCTTGCAATGTGCCCTCACTCTAACAACCTGTCTCGAACTCCATTCATTATCAGTCTGGCACTCCTCACTCCTGCCGACATCAATGTAGCCCTACACAGAAGGGCCCAGAGTGGTAAGAACATCGGATATGTAAACCACAGTAGGATAATCATCCACTACTTAACCATCAGGAGACACATGGCAGTAGGGATGTCCCAGGGGGATTTCATTCTACTTGTTTCCTTGAAATGGAATCAGTAGCTCCCATTCAGCTTTTCCGTGTGTCTCACAAGACTTTCTAATAGGTCCCCCTAGTTCCCACTGCCTAACGATGCAAAATTCAAAACTGAGATCTGTGTCCCCAATTCCATTCATCCTTCCAGAGTAAGCAAAGCTGACCAACTCTATAAAGCGACCTCCAACTTGTCACAGTCGAAATCAACTTCTCCCCTTTTCATACTCTCATGGCACTTGCATATCCATCTCTAACTGAATAGTCTTTAAAAGCCTATAAGAGTCATATTCATCTTGGTCATATCCATCTTTCCAACCTTAGCTCCTAGTACAGAGCAGACACCCTAAAACAGCATACTCACTCAAAGAGGCATGAGAGGTCATGGAAGTAAAAAAAAAAAAAAAAAGTATGCACAAGATCAACTCTCATCTCAGGCCAAAAAATGTCATCATACACCCACACGTGCATGTGGTAAAAGGACAAGACAAATGAGAAGAGGCATGTAGGGTCTAAACGAGGCCACATTCCTACCAGCCAGGTGTCCTCAGAATGTCAATGCTGCTCTGCTGTCTCTACAGGAATAGCTACTGTAGTCATACTGACCAATTACACGGTTGGAGGAAATCTCACAGAGGCCAACAGAGTCGCAGGCTCCTTAGAACAGGTGCGTTTGAAACAGGCTGGAGACGCAGCCTGGGCTTTCATTACCTGTAACGCTCACTGGTGGGAATGTTCTGAGAGAAGTACAAAGCTGATGTCCTTGCTTTCCAGTGCCATTTCTTTGCAGGCAGGGTATGAAGGACAGAGTCTTCTAACTCTTCTTGAAGCAGATCCACCAGCTGTTTATGGGACCCACCATAGAATGCCTCAATGATGAGAATACTCATTGGCCCTTTCAAACCTTCACAGATCCTAGATATTAAGAAAAAAAAAGAAATTCAAATATACATATATATATAACTGTTTTAAAATAAATATGTTCAAATATTATATCCAGAAAGTAAATAAAATCATTTACAGACACATTTTTAAATAGGTTTATTCTTTTTTAATTTGTTTTATGGTATCTTCCCTTTTTTTCATATTTATTTATTTATTTTTGGCTGCATCAAATCTTAGTTGTGACATGTGGGATCTTTCATTGAGGTATATAGGCTTCTCCCTCGTTGTGTCACATGGGCTCAGGTGGCCTGCAGCATGTGGCGTCTTAGTTCCCCAAACCAGGATCAAACCCACACCACCTGCACCAGAAGCTGGACTCCCCAAGCACTGAGCAACCAGGGAAGTCCTTGTTCCAATTTTTTTTTTAATATGTAACATGAGATTTGTATTTGGTAATCAATATTTTTACACCATTCACCTTCATAAGAGGAAAGAAAGATGCTTTATTTTTCTAATTTCTGTTTTCTTCATGTCCTAAGATTACTTCCAAATGACTGTTTCTTCTCCTATCCCAGGAAATTTAAAGTCCCCTCCTACTGCGATGTCTCATTTCCTGGATGGAAAGGCTGTGACCCTGACTCAGTAACTTCAGCACTACCTTGGACCACAGTTCTATCTGGACTTGGATAGTCACTGAACTCATGTCCTAACTAAGAATGCCACTACAGGAGTCCTTCATTTGTATGGCCCCTTCCAGTTCAGCAATTCTGTGATTCTGGAATGCTCATGTTAATCCATCTATCAATTCATCAGTTACCAGTGCCTCCAATGAATCCATATTTAAAAGAACACACATTCATACTCAAATATCAACTCTCTAGTGTTAAAAATCTTTAGGATACAATTTCTTGAGACACGTGACAGTTCCTCACTATTGTCAATATCCCACCCCCAAAGGAAGACGGAAAAAATAGGGTAAAGCTACATGCTTGTGAACAGCAAAATTTCTACAATCTTTCTTTAAACAACAAAAGCATTAAGAGCGATAAGTAACACTGCTACTAAAGATGTGGTAAAATTTTCATCACAAAGAAGTGGCTGTCAAGCAACTTTTTACTTTAATAATACGACTTTTGCTAATGTGCTCAGTGAAATAAAAATATATGTATGAATATAAAAACTTTTATATGTATTTCAAATTATATGCTATTTCCTATAAGAAGTAAACAAGAAATATCACTCAGTATATAACAACTACATTGTTTAAAAAATATTCCACGTATGAATTCTCTTTTATGACTTAAGTAAACACCATTCATTAAGCACCATTATTGCTTTCCGTAATAATGCTGCTGCACAAAATTATTAGTCCCAAAAACTCAATGATGATACTAAGAAAACTGTGCTTTACCTTGCTCAGTCAAGGAAATGTCTGCTTAAATTGAATTTCAAAGCAGAAAGTCTCAAATGGTTCTCAAAGAAATAACTGCAGTGAAAATCCTATTCCTTGATATCTAAATCATCCAACGAGCATTTTGGGCAGTGATATACAAACATATTTCACTTATATGCAAAATAGGAAGCAGTGTTCCTCATGCGGGAAAGGCATGAATCCTTGGGTCAGGATGATACAGGTTCGAAGGTCAGCTTTGCCACATCCTAGCTGTATGACCTTGAACAAGTTACCTAACATGCAGGACTTAGTCTCACCTTCTCTAAAATGGGGATAATAGCATTAACCTCAGAGATGTGTTGTGAGGATAAAATTGAAGCACAGTAGCTGACACAGTAATTAGGTACTTCCCAACTCGCTCCCCCACTGCCAGGTATTAGGCTACACCAGCTAGCGTGTGTGTGTGTGTGTATGTTAGTCACTCAGTCATGTCCAATTCTTTGTGACTTCATGAACTACAGCCTGCCAGGCTCCCCTGTCCAAGGGATTCTCCAGGCCAAGAATACTGGAGTGGGTTCCAATCCCTTCTTCAGGGGACTTTCCTGACTCAGGGATCTAACTCGGGGTCTCTTGCATCCAGGCAGAGTCTTTACTGTCTGAGCCACCAGGACCTAAGGAGTAAAGATAGAATCCTCCAGCATTTTAAAATCAGTTCTTTTCAATCACAGCTCCCTATTCACCAAAGAAATGTGAATAGGCAATTGAAAGGCAGTGGGTGTTAGATTCAATGGATTAGATTTGATAGAGTACATGAAGAACTATGGACAGAGGTTTGTGACATTGTACAGGAGACAAAGATCAAGACCATTTCCAAGAAAAAGAAATGCAAAAAGGCAAAATGGTTGTCTGAGGAGGCCTTACAAATAGCTGACAAAAGAAGAGAAACAAAAGGCAAAGGAGAAAAGGAAAGATACACATTTGAATGAAGAGTTCCAAAGAATACCAAGGAGAGATAAGAAAGCCTTCCTCAGTGATCAATGTAAAGAAAAAGAAGAAAACAATAAAATGGGAAAGACTAGAGATCTCTTCAAGAAAATTAGAGATACCAAGGGGACATTTCATGCAAAGATGGGCACAATTAAGGATAGAAATGTTATGGACCTAACTAACGCAGAAGATATTAAGAGGAGGTGGCAAGAATACACAGAAGAACTATACAAAAAAGATCTTCATGACCCAGATAACCATGATGTGTGATCACTCACCAAGGGCCAGACATCCTGGAGTCCAAAGTCAAGTGCGCCTTAGGAAGCATCACTACAAACAAAGCTACTGGAGGTGATGGAATTTCAGCTGGGCTATTTCAAATCCTAAAAGATGATGCTGTGAAAGTGCTGTACTCAATATGCCAGCAAATTTGGAAAACTCAGCAGTGGCCACAAGACTGGAAAAGGTCAGTTTTCATTCCAATCCCAAAGAAAGGCAATGCCAAAAAATGTTCAAACTACCACACAATTGCACTCATCTCACACACTGGCAAAGTAATGCTCAAAATTCTCTAAGCAAGGTTTCAACAATACATGAACTAAGAAATTCCAGATGTTCAAGCTGGATTTAGAAAAGGCAGAGGAACCAGAGATCAAATTGCCAACATCCGTTGGATCACAGAAAAAGCAAGAGAGTTCCAAAAAACATCTACTTCTGCTTTATTGACTACACCAAAGCCTTTACTTTGCAGATCACAACAAACTGTGGAAAATTCTTAAAGAGATGGGAATATCAGACCACCTTGCCTGCCTCCTGAGAAATCTGTATGCAGGTCAAGAAGCAACAGTTAGAACCAGACATGGAACAAAGGACAGGTTCCAAATTGGGAAAGGAGTATGTCAAGGCTGGATATTGTCACCCTGCTTATTTAACTTATATGCAGAGTACATTATGTGAAATGCTGGGCTGGATGACTCACAAGCTGGAATCAAGATTGCCAGAAGAAATATCAATAACCTCAGAGATGCAGATGACACCACCATTATGGCAGAAAGCGAAGAGGAACTAAAGAGCCTCTTGATGAAAGTGAAAGAGGAGAGTGAAAAAGCTGGCTCAAAACTCAGCATTCAAAGAATAAAGATCATGGCATCTGGTCCCATCTCATGGCAAATAGATGGGGAAACAATGGAAACAGTGGCAGACTTTATTTTTGGGGGCTCCAAAATCACTGTAGATGGTGACTCCAGCCATGAAGTTAAAAGATGCTTGCTCCTTGGAAGGAAAGCTATGACCAATCTAGACAGCACATTAAAAAGCAGACACATTACTTTGTGCCAACAAAGGTCCGTCTAGTCAAAGCTATGGTTTTTCCAGTAACCATGTATGGATGTGAGAGTTGGACCATAAAGAAAGCTGAGCACCGAAGAACTGATGCTTTTGAACTGTGGTGTTGGAGAAGACTCTTGAGAGTCTCTTGGACTGCAAGGAAATCCAACCAGTCCATCCTAAAGGAAATCAGTCCTGAATATTCATTGGAAAGACTGATGCTGAAGCTCAAACTCCAATACTTTGGCTACCTGATGTGAAGAACTGACTCCTTGCAAAAGACCCTGATGCTGGGGAAGACTGAAGGCAGAAGGAGTAGGGGACACCAGAGGATGAGCTGGTTGGACGGTATCACTGACTCAATGAGTTTGAGCAAGCTCCGGGAGTTGGTGAGGACAGGGAAGCCTGGTGTGCTGCAGTCCATGGGGTCGCAAAGAGTCGGACATGACTGAGCGGCTGAACTTAACTGAACTGGGTGTTAACCATTCCTCTTCAGCAGCTTGTATTTCAAATATGAATTGGAGAGTACTGCATATTGTCTGAGGAAAAAGTAAGCTCAGAGACTGAGCTATGCAGCTTAATTATTTCAGGTTGTCTGGAGACTTCATCTGTATGATGCTGTATACAGTACATTAATAAACAGCCTCCAAAGTTTAACAAAATGGTAGCCATTTGCCCTTCAAATGGTTGAAACTTCTAGAAAGCAAAAGAGAAACCAATGAAAAGCAATTTTTAAAATCATATCAAGATTTTCAAGAAAAAATACAAGCAGTTTAACATTAATTTGCTCACTGTATCACATGACACATATCTACTATCTTGCTTTATTTCCTCTGACCTAGTCACACTAAGGTGTATATGCTGTGTATATGCTTAAAAGATCTGTAAGAGCTTCTTATAATAATGACCCGAGATACTTCCCCAAGTGATAGAGGGTGATATAAACCACTCTAGCGAATATTCCACTCATATAATCTCAAAGCAACATTAATATTTGGGGGGAAAAAAAAGCATTCTGATTCTTCATTACTCTGCCCTTTTCCATGATTAATCTAGAGCACATGTCATGCCCTGCAGTTACAGATGTTTCTTACAGGTCTGAATCATGAGTTATCTGCAAACCATCAGCCACTGTGGAGGCAGTGCGTGTAGGTGCCGCTGCAGATTCAAGACACTCAGTAAGCAGAACTGAACACCAAGCATGTGGGAGGTTGAAAAATAGAAAAGGGGAAAAAAGATTATAGTTATAGTAGATTTCCACCCCTTTAATAGCTCAGTCAGAAGAGTGAAATGTACAGGTTTGAACTAGCGTTTACTGAAACATTCTTCTAGTGGCCAAAGGGTGTGCCTGCATTTGGGGTATTTTTCGAGGGAAAGTAACTATGTCCTACCATCTCTGAAAACTATACTTAGTGGCTTTGATTCATGGAAATTTGTTCTGCTTGTTTTGTGGAGACAGACATATCCTGGCAGTTCCCCACTTACTTCTACTGCAATGTTTGCGGCAAGAAGAAAATATGTTCTTCCCTTATAGTCTTCTTTAAGCACAACCTGGCAGAAAGATGATTCCCATTAGGTGCAAGCAAAAGAGGGGAAGCTGATTTTTAAACATAAGATTCAAACCAAATGTCATTATAGCACATTAAAGAACAGCTCAAATACTTTCACTGTGCTTGTTTTGTTTTAGAAACACTGCTGGAAACATATGAGCAGTAGTTTAAAAAAAAAAAAACAACACTGCGTAAAAAAAGAACCTTTGCTGTTATGCTGGAATTTACTAAAAGACAAAGGGAGTACACCATTTGCCCATTTTAGCAATAAGCTCAGAAAACTACAAATGGTCACCCTGACACTAGAGGTGCTCATGAAGGAAGGAATACAGACAATTTTGCACCTAGAGCGATGGCTACTGGAGAGTGAGTGAGCGGAGCAGAAGTAACAGGGCCTCAACACTGAAAGTCCTTGCTCCACAGGATGACAGCGTTCCCTCCATGGCAGGAGGCTGTGGCCAGATATTTGCCAAATGATGCTGGTGAGCCTACAGGTAGCCAAATGTCTTACTGAGGTGCCTGGATTTACGAATCCATTAAAGTAATAGTACAGGTACTACCACAGATGATAAGCCCTGAAACAATTAAACAGAGTAAGTATATAAAAATTATGAGTGTGGTATTTTCAAAGGAAGAAACCAACAAACAAAAAACTTCCTACACTGGAGAATAAACACCAAACAGAAAGCCCATGTCCTTTCTACATGACACTAGAATGAGATATTTTATGAGTAAATAGACAATCTGTTCATACTCTCTAAAAGAGTATGAAAAATGTCTCAGATAAGTTCTTAACAACTTATAAGTTTTCCTGCTTAAATAAGTAAGCTTCAGTTCTAAAAAAAAAAAAACCTCATCTTCAGCATATTTTATCCCCCAGTGACACCAGATGAATGAGAATCTGCTACACTATTAAAGCTTTACAAAAATTTAATTCATTATCAATACTATGATTTAATGATACATGGTTAAATGCTAAACATTAAATTAGCAATATAAAATGAGTCAAAGTGATAGCTTGGACATAGGAATTTTAAACCACTTCAAGTTTTATTTAAGATCATCAGAGGTCAAAATGATCTGAGAATTACCTACTTTTCAAAAAATTTACATTCACAAGTAAGAATGTGAGGGAATACAAAATGAAAAATTATGATAGTATTTTATATAAATATTTTGACCAAAATGAAAAGGTGCCATTAGAGTCATCTCAATTAAAAATAATAATGCATTGATAAAATCACCAAGAACAAAAGTAGCCTGAAACCAATGCTGTGAATATTTTAAAATCTGTATTAAAAACTTTTGTCATAGTACTTGCATTTATTTTAAACTTGACCCAATTTCTTTATTCACTAAGCCATGATCACTTTCAAGGTAAACTACATTTCTGTCTACCTCCTCCAGCAGTGACAACTGCTGTGGTAGTTGAGTTTTTTTGTTGTTGTTGCTTTTAACAGTAATAGCTAAAGGAAATTTGCAATATGCCACTGACATAGAAAAAGATGTACTATGTATAAATATCTCATGTGGATTTTTAAAAACTAAACCTAAGTTACATTAGAATCCCATAACTAGCCCTCATATATGATGTCAGTGCAGTTACCTTTAATATTCAAATAATTTTCCAACCAAATACCAAGTAACAATTTTAAATTAGAGGACCTGTTGTATTAAAATATTCCACAGACACCTTAGCACCATTAGTTGTGGGAAGGTATGGTTTCGGTGATGAGGGTTTTAACGGTTTTAATCCCACACACATGAGAAATTGACTCCACAGGCTAATCCACATATGGCTTAATACCTTAAACTTCAATCAACTGCTGGAAATATATTTTCTATTTGCCTATACACAGTATTTGGAAAGTTGAGTTTGGCAGAGCAAATATAGAGAGCTTAAATACAAAATGGAGTACATTGAGGAAAGTAGAATTTGAGTCGGATTTCCCAGTAGGTTATCAGAGATTTACCTGGTATTTTCTAACTGACCCTTTCCCTTCTTCCCTTCTGAACCTCCACCCACCAAGTCCAACACACCCAGGTTCTATTTAAAAAGCAACCAGTAACCCAGCATAGTAAAACAGGGTAGCGCTAAGAAAAAAGTTCATGTTACCTTCCAGCCCACTCACTTATTTTAATGATTCATCAGGGAAACCCCAGTTGTTAAAATATACCTGAAATCTCATTAAATAGTAAAAAAAATAAAAAGCATGAAAAGATTTCTGCTTTGAAACATGTCATCAATGATTCCCCTAACAGAACCTACTGAGGGAAATATGCAGTAAAAATATATTTTACTATTGAATAAAGAAGTTTCCTCAAAGTATTATAAAACATTCTATGATCACATGCAGGGAAAAAAGAGACAAGGATAAACAGATCCTATGAAAAAGTTATTTTTTAAAATTTCATAAAAGTCATTCATAGCAAATACATCCTAACCTCTAAAGCCTCAATGTAATCTCTGCAGACTGATAAATAATCAGACATCAAATGCAGTGCAAAAAACTCGCAATCCTAAAATTATAGGCACTGATAATATTATACATAAATAAAGAAAAGTCTGACAAACAGTAAGGCATGAAATCAGATCCTGAGCATTAGTTTGAATTGAAAATAATGTACAACAGAAACTGATCATTATTTCATTATTTGATCATGGGGCATACGGCCTAACGTTTATAATAACTTGTACACAACTGTGTATTTAAATAGCAACATTTTTTTCTAAGCCTTAAATTCATACTGAAAAAGATGTGGCAGAAAATTCTATTCCATTCCCCCACAAGGCTACGGATATTCTAATTCCATCAACTCTGACTTTTGTTTCTTGTTGTGGTAACTAAGTGAGGATTTATGCACCCGAAGCAAAATTTGGTAAGATTTATATGCTACACCATTTGTGAGACAATCTAAAGCTATTTTCAAGCATGCTGTTCCAAACATATGATTTGCAATGATCTTTTAACACATGCTCTTTTAAAATTATAATCTTATATGCATATATGGCTATTTAATTTTCCATGACAAATATTTTCATTCCTTCTAGATTTGGGATTTAACTTTCTGCTCAAAAATATCCATTACTTATGCCATGACTTGGGTTAACAAAAAATCCTGGTTATAACTAACAAATGCAAATTCGACAGATACCTACCTGTACCAACATTATGATTTATTATTCACTTATTTTCACACATATATAATTTCTACTAACAACTAGATGTGTGTGTACATATATATATGTATGTATATATATATGTATATATATTACAAATTCATTACCTTACATTTTTTAAAGTTATATTCAACATTATATAGCAAAATTATAACTTTGAAAATTTTTGTGAGTATACTGGTTTAATTTTACTGACAAAATACTAACCTCCTTTCAATTTTTCATTGCTATCAATTTCATGAATAATTTTAAACTATAAAACCAGCAATGAATTAGTTCTACTGAATACTAAGATTTTTTCAATTTGCTGACATTTTAAAATGTGGCAGCGAATTTATGAATCAATAGAATATTTTATACCAGAAAATTATCTCATCACTCATTCGAACTATTGCATTACCCTTTTAACTGGGTCTCCATGCCACCACGCAATCTGGTTCCCAACACACCATCCTCCATAATCCAGCCACAAATAATCATCCAAAATGCAACTCTGATCATGAAGTGACAAGCTCACATACCTTCCATATCTCCATCACCTAAGGACAAAATTCAAGGCGCTAGACATGGCAGTTACGACCTTCCTTTTCGGGCCTATTCCTTTCTTTTCACTACAGCCTTGCTTCCCCTTCTCCCACTTCAATCCGCTTCCTCTACTTCCCCAGTGTCATCGGAGCAGGTGTCAACTTCTGTGACATCACATCTTTGTCTTTCTTCCATCAGTCTCTTCTTCAAGTTCACCTGATGAAATTTTCTTAAAATTTCTGCACATCAATCACCAACTCTATGAAGCCTTTCCCGGAACATCTCATAAACATGACTTGTTTTCTACTTTGTACGGTATCATCAGACTTTTTTCACTCTATTTCTGCATTCTGCTTCCTATGGGGCTGTAAAAAATTTGGAAGATAAGGGACCATGTCATTGTTTTCTCAAAGGGCTACCCCAGGATCTGCTACGTAGTGAATGTCACTAAGCTTTTTGTAAAGCTGAACTGAAGATTAGGAGGAAATGGGAAGTTGATTCTGGCTTTAAAGAAGTAACACTGCTTTCACCTTAACACCAGTCCTGAGCAAATCAGTGTCAGGCAGTAGCACTATACCTGTTTCCATTATTAATGATTTCCATATTCCTGAAGCCTAGACTAAATCAAATAGCTAGTACATCTGAATACATTTTATATTTATTCTTTTTTCTTACTGTTCACAGAAATCAGAATTTACTGAGATGAGTAACTTATTTTCATGTAGATATGTGTTTATCCTAACCTACTAATACAACAGAAGTAACTGTGATTAAAGAAGAGGGAGAAATACCATAAGCAATTGAATTCTAGGCCAAAGCAAGTTTCATGGCCTCAGAGAATATCTGTGAGATCCATGAATTTTGAAAATCACCTACAGTTTTTTATTCTGTTTGATCTCTTGTCATCCTAGTTTAATACTAGACATGGAAGTAGGATGAGAAACCAATTCCCTCATCATCAATCTGGAGATCCCATTCCACGTTTAGTAATTAGGCTTTTATTTAATGGGGAAGAAAAAAAGGCATTTTAAAATACTTTCTGCCAACAATTATGCATTTTATAAAAGTTTGACAAGATGAATAATGCATTTGCTTTCTCAAGATGGCAATTCTCCAAGCCTTCCACCTTCCTGAAACAGGCTGCAAATCAGTTCAGTGGGAGAAAATGGGGCTACATGACCCATTCAGATATGGATACCTAGGTGCAGAAACCAGGGTGAATTGCAAAATCATAGGTGGAAGGAAGGCTGGGGCCACTGTTCCACCACTTCTCTTTGACAGAAGAGAAAATAGAGACTGCTGGAATTGAAGAATAAGTGACCGAAAAAACAAATATCACATATATGTGGAATCCAGAAAAACGGTACAGATAAACTTTTTCAGAAAGCAGAAATAGAGACACAGATGCAGAGAACAAACACACAGACACTGAGTGAGGAGGCAGGAGTAGAATGAATAGAATTCTGGGATTGACGCATATACACTGCTACCTATGAAACAGACAACTAATGAGAACCCACGGTAGAGCACAAGGAGCTCTACTCAGCGCTCCGCAGTGACCTAAGTGGGAAGGAAATCCAAAAAGGAGGGGATATATGTATACATGTAGCCGATTCACTTCGCTCTACAGCACACGCTAACATAACATTATAAAGCAACTACAGTCCAATAAAAAATAATAATAAAATAGAATTTAAAAATTAAAATGCTTAATGTTTAACTTAAAAATTAAAAATCTAATGTTTAATTTTAAAAAAAATTTTTTTAATGTGATAGAGCAAGGGTTTAAACTCAGAGTTTCTAACCCCATATTCACATATTTTCCCATTGTACTTCACTCCAGGCATATGATACGACCTAAGTAAAAGATGCCTCCATTTCCTAGTCTAGGTAGTTTTTGCATTAAATAACAACATATTATTATGTAAATAATATATTGCAGTATAAATGTATATGTTCATGGGATGTAAATGTCACTATACGATGATAAACACATTTATTGTATAATATGGTTAATATTGGGGCTCTCTCAGGGGCTCAGTAAAGAATCTTCCTGCAAATTGCAGGAGACAAAGGTTCAATCCTTAGGTCACGAAGATCTCCTGGAGGAGGAAATGGCAACTCACTCCAGTATTCTTGCCTGGGAAATCCCATGAGGAGCCTGGTAGGCTATAGTCATGGGGTTGCAAGAGTCAGACATGACTTAGTGACTAAACAACAACAAACATATTTAATGATAACTCCCATTATTCTGTAAATCTAGGACATCGGTGATATAAGTCACATAGACAGAGAGAGAGAGAGAGAGAAGTCGCTCAGTTGTGTCCGACTCTTTGCAACCCCATTCACTGTAGCCTACCAGGATTCTCTGTCCATGGGATTTTCCAGGCAAGAGTACTGGAGTGGGTTGCCATTTCCTCCTCCAGAGGATCTTCCTGACCCAGGGATCGAACCCAGGTCTTCCGCATTGCAAGCAGATGCTATATTGTCTGAGCCACCAGGGAAGTCACACAGAACTGAACATCAAATAGTTAGGATCACAAATCTCAAACTTCTGTGATTTCTTCCTGAGTCCAGCATAATCAGTCCTCTCCCTTTCCCTCACAACCTTTATCCATCACCCACCAGCTCTAGACTGGCAACTTTTTAAGAGGATAACAGGATGGATGAAGGACAATATCCAAGATGCATATAACAAGAATGGGGTATGGAGTGGGAGGGGAAGAGGTCAGGCATAGGGCTATGTTCAGTCTATTTCATAATCTGCTACAGTCACCATTAAACAAAGTCCAAGTCCCCTTGATAAAACAATCTGTAGTACTTCTCAGTACTTACTCCCTGTAGACCATATTTACATGAGTGATTATATAAGACCCATTTCCTCCCCTGGATATTAAGTTCCATGAGGATACTGAACAGGTCTACTTGGCTACCACTAGACCCTCAGCAAGCAGCAAACAGAAGTTGTTCAACAAATGTGGTTGAGTCAATAAACCATAAAACCCCTTAACAGCGGCCTTGATAATTTCTTCCTAATTCATTCAAAGTCACAAATACTCACCCTTTACTACCACTAATTACTATTTATTCTCACAAACATAACTTAATGCACACATTCTATCATCATCTAAATATAAGAGGTAGCATTTTATCATATTCAAAATGATACACTTTCTAAGGAAACCAGTTCTGCCAACAGTCCTGGTGAGGTGTTTAGAAGTCATGTTTCACATCATGGGCAACTCTACCTTCTCTCCCTGACTGGACTCCATAAGAATATTTAACCCTAGGACAGTCAAGTCTATAATTGAAGGATTCAACTGGTTAATCATTAGACTGACATTTTTTTATTAGACAGAGGCATTATCTTGCTACCCTACATTGACTTCTATGCCAAATTTTAACTCAGACCTGGTTTGTGCAAGGTAATTATAAATATACACACCATAGAAATTTAAAATAAAATGACTGGTTCTTAACTACCCCAGTGCTAGCGTGTCTCACTCTAACATCTTCTAAGAACTTACTCTGTATTAACTAAGCCAAAAATTGTTGAGACGTTCCCTCTCCTAGTAGGAGGCACATATCACATTTTCAGTTAATTCTGAAACTGAAATAGCAAGGTTACTCTAACACAAATACATTCTCAATGTCCTATTTGAAGTACAGCAACCCAAGCAAACATGGGTGGCATTCCCCTGATGAGCTGAAATAAATGTCACTAAGCATAATGTTCTGGATTTACTCACTTCCACTGAAAAATAAAAAGGACATAATCTCACGATCCAATCTGTTTATCAGTGAGGGAAATCAACTTAAAAGAAAAACAAAATCCAGGGGCAAAAGAATATCAGGCAAACAGTTCGGAGACAAAAGATAAATTTCCATAGAGGATTAGAGGGCTAGAAATAGAAATCCTTAGTACTGATGTTAGATACCTTTAAGATTTTAATATTCATTTTGTATCAATGAAAGTACCCTGCAGTAACATGCTTTTTTAAATGGTATTAGGAAATATGAGGGAAAGGCAAGATTAGAATCTGTCCTTTAAAATCCAAATCAATAAAATCATAAAGATGTATCAATTAAAATATTCAGTAACACTTCTCATCTCCAAAGTTCCACAGGAATACAGAAATTTATTAGAAATAGCATTAGTTAAAAGTGCATTTTCTTCCATTTGTTTACTGCAGCAGGTTTTGTTCTAGTTGTCATATATTTCTTAAGCAGCTTCTGATTTGCCAACAGTCTAAGACATTTATTGGTGACTTATGAAATCATCTCTAGATAGAGTCTAGAGATTGTTACTACAGATAAATTTTTAAAAGTCCAGAAACCCAGTTTAGACCAGGGCTGAGTAAATCTGGGGCTAATAGATGTGGTAATAAGAGCTGTATCACTATTTTTAAATATTACAAGGAGCATATCATTAGCTACTCACTATTATAAGAAAAAGAGTCAGTCTGATAATAATAGACTGGGATTTTAATAACATGAAGGTATTTAGGAATGAGTCTGTTGAGTAAAGTAAAGGCATTATGCAGACAAGGATGGATAATTTCTAGAAGGTCTACTATTCTCCATAGTTTTGTACAGGCTTGCCCATATCATCTGACACAAAAGTTTCCACTAAAGAAGATAAGAAGCAATAGCTCAAAGTTTCCTGATTGGAGCAAGCACTATGACTTTTATCTATCTAGTGGCCTTGTTTGTCACTATTATCTCTTTATCAAATGGTTTTTCAAGGAGACATTCCAACAATACAAATATTTTGTCTAATGAGGCAGACCTTACAGTACACAGCATTCTTTGCAAACTACTCAAAGCCACATTCTGCAACCTTACTATCTCTTAAGTAAGTAAGTTAATGGTTTGCAAATAGTGCATTCAAATAGAGTAAGGTAGCCTGAGAGTTAATTAATTCTCCCTTGCATCCCTA